>NC_081566.1:66177549-66221318 GCF_022355385.1 Mustela nigripes
ACCGGACACCACAGCGGCCCGTCCCCGACCACCACGACCGGACACCACAGCGGCCCGTCCCCGTCCACCACGCCGGGACACCACAGCGGCCCTACTGAACACCACAGCGGTCCGTCCCTGACCACCATGACCGGACAACACAGCGGCCGGTCACCGACCACCACCCCCGGACACCACAGTGGCCGGTCGCCGTCCACCACGCCCAGACACCACAGCAGCCCGTCCCCCTCCACCACGCCCGGACACCACAGCGGCCGGTCGCCGTCCACCACCCCTGGACACCACAGCGGCCCCACTGAACACCACAGCAGCCGGTCCCCGTCCACCACGCCCGGACACCACAGCGGCCCGTCGCCGTCCACCACGCCCGGACACCACAGCGGCCCGTCCCCGTCCACCACGGCCGGACAGCACAGCGGCCCGTCGCCGTCCACCACGCCCGGACACCACAGCGGATCGTCCCTGACCACCACTTCCCGACACCATGGCGTCCCGACCTTGACCCGCAGCTCAGCCTCGAGCTCGACCGCCACCTCCGGACAGCACGGTGGCACATCCCCGACCCACATCCCGCCCGCCAGCACCGCTCTCCGTGGCCCGGAACCTCCCACGCCCTCCTATCACAGCACTTCTCCCCAGTCTCTGAGCATCTCTGTCTTCTCGCTGTCCTTCTCCATCGAGAACCGTCATTTTAACTCTTCTCTGGAAGATCCGGGCTCTAGCTACTACCAGGAGCTGCAGAGGAACATTTCTGAGTTGGTGAGTGGGTGCCCTTTTTTCCCGGGCTCCGTGCTCCTCCCGGCAGCAGCCTCCAGGCTGCCTGACCTGTTTGCCTCAAGCCTAATTCCTTCTCTTCTCACCACAGTTTTGGCAGATTTATAAGAAGGAAGGTTTTCTGGGCCTCTTTAATATCAAATTCAGGTACCGTTCTGGGTGTGGAACGTGTGGAGGGAGGCCGTGGGGAGGACTGGTGCCATGGGGGGCGTCTGGCCGGAAGCTGGGACCTTTGGCTGAGTCACCCGTTTCCCACCAGAGCAGGATCGGTGGTGGTCGAATCGAGCCTGGCCTTCCGAAAGGGTGCCACGGATGCCCACAGCGTGCAGACACAGTTGGAAGAGAACAAAAAAAAATTTGCCGCATATCACCTGTCCATCTCGAATGTCAGGGGTGAGGCCACTGTCCCCAGCTGCCGCCCAGCATCCACGCCTGCAGGGGCCTTCGCTCCAGCACCTGGGTTCCTGCTCTCCCCCGGGGAGCTGGGAGGGGCCCCCTCCTTTGGGAGAGTATTCTGACCACTGTGTTTCCATTTAGCACAAGATGTGTCGCCCCTTTCCTCTGGCCAGTCTGGGTCTGGGGTACCTGGCTGGGGCATTGCTCTGCTGGTGCTGGTCTGTGTCCTGGTGGCACTCGCCATCATCTGTGTCATTGCTCTGGTAAGTGTTGGGTCTCCAGGCCTGTGCAGAGGCCCCTTGCTGGAGAGAACCCCACGGCTCCCCCTGTTACCTCTTGTTTTCTCAGACGGTGTGTCAGTGCTGCCGAAAGAACTGTGGGCAGCTGGACATCTTCCCAGCCCGCGACGCCTATCACCCTATGAGCGAGTACCCCACCTACCACACCCACGGGCGCTACGTGCCTCCGGGCAGCAGACGCAGCCCCTATGAGGAGGTGAGAAGGGGCCCCACCCCGTGGGGAGCCGGAGGCTGGGACTGGGCCGGGCAAAGCCCCAAGAGTGGAGAAGTGGTAGAAGAGGGGAGAGGCTGGGGAGGGCCGGACGAGGGTGGGGTCAGAGGGGCTGGGGTGGGGGCGGCCTGCGGGAGGGACCTTGGGAGCAAGGGGATCTCAAGAGTGTCCCCACCACCAGCATTTCCAGAGCCGCACTGCGGGAGGTGGGGCAGGTGGGGCGCTGGGTCCAGGGGGGCCAGGCAGGACTCACGAGGGGACGAGCACCTGGGCCCCCACTGAGCTTGCCGGAGTGGGGGGTCGATTTAGAAAGGCTGGCAGGGAGTGGGGGGTTGTCTCACGGGGAGGAAGCCTCGCCCTGCCGGCTGAGCTTGGTGCCAGGGGCTTCTTGGGAGTCTCAAGGAAGCGAGGACCTTCCTCTTCCCTCCAGGACCTAGTAAATAATTACTTGGGCCCCGGGGGCTGGAGCGCCATGCCGCTGGGCTTGACCCTGTTTTCCTGCCGCCTGCTCCGTGGAGACGGGCACAGTCCTGCTGGGGCTGGAGGAGCAGAGCGGGGAAGGAGAAAGGGGTGGGGGGCGGGGGACGAGGAGGCTGATGAGAGCCAAGAGGAGGAGGAAAGGGGGGGGAGCAGCGGCCCTGGGCCCTGTTTACAGTCACCTGGCTGCCCAGGTAGAGGTGTGGTGCCGGCAGGTGCTCTCTGAATTAACCCTTTGAGAGTTAGACTCCCCGACTTCTGATCCCAGGCTGCGGGTCTGATCGGGGTCTGGTCCCCCACCCAGGTCTCTGCAGGCAACGGGGGCTTCGCGTCCGTGAACCCGAGCACGTCAGCCACTTCCGCCAACCTGTAGGCACGCATTGCCGCCGAGCGTCCAGATGGCAGTGCCACGTGCCCTCCCCCAGGCTCCTCACTGCCAGAGTCCTCTCGGCTCGGGTCTGTGCCTCGCTGCTGAGCTGGGAGCTCAGGCGGGCTGCTCACAGGCCCCACCGGGTCCCCTAACCCACGTACGTCAGCCCCGCTGAAGCCCATCCAAGCCCCTTGGGGACAGGCCCGGGGCAGGGGCTCCCAGGAGGACCAGCCCAGAAAGCCCCAAGTTGGAAATGTGAACGGGACTGGGGCTGAATAAAAAGGGAACCTCTTCTGTGCTGACGCCCACCTTCAGCTCTGTCACTGTGACCCCTAGACTGGGCAGGGAGAGCAAATGTGTGTATATGGGGCTTCAAAGGGGTCTTTGCGGGAGACGGAAGAAAAGGCAAGAGTAGGGTTTGTTTGGAAAGCAGGAGACATGGAGAGGAGATGACATTGGGGCACAGGTCACTTCTTCCTGTCCCTGGTGGCACAAGAGGAAGGAGGAAGTGAAACTGAGTTGGTTTGGAGGCCTGTGCGACCCGTGACCTGAGGCCAGCGTGACCCAGCTCCACCTGCCCCCGAGGTAGGGCTCCCGTGCTCACTGGGGCTGGGGGCGGCCACGCCCTCACCTCCCCTTGGCCCAGTGCCCCCAGCGGCTCTATTCTTAGCTGCCAGGGTGTGAAGTGAGCGTGGGCAGTGATAACAGCCCGAGTCAACACCGCCGTGATAAGCACAGTGTCAAGATCTGGTCGCTGGCACCCGGCCCGGTCCCCTCCCTGGCTGGTGGGGTCTGCTTTAGGCACCCTGGGAATGGGGAAGTGGTTCTGGTTCCCTGACCGTTTTGGGCCCAGGCACAGTGCCCGCCCCCGCTTACCACATGCCCTGGGGGCCTGGGCCCTGGAGTGGCCAGCAGCCACCACGTGGTGCGCCCCCAGTAGGCCCCCAGTTGGTTGGCCGGGGCTTGAGCCAGAGGCTCTGGGGTACCTGCTTGGGATCTCCTTCCCTCTAGCACCCCTGCTCTGAGCAGCAGCGGCGCCCCCTGCAGCCTTCACACCTGTCGGGCCCGGCGCAGAAACGCAAAGGGACAGTCGGGTTCAGGGAAGGCACAGATGTGCCTGGAAACCTAGTTTATTGTTTATAAACCATGAAAATACCAGCTGTTGCTCGGCTCAGGCCTGGCAGTGCCCACTGCAGGGGGCAGCAGCAGGGCCCCAGAGGCCTTGCCTTGCCCAACCCATCGGGGACACCTGCCCTCCGCTGGGGCCCCCAGGGAGACTTGGCACGTTGGCGTGGGGGCACAGGACAGGGTGAAGCATGCAGGAGGGAGAGATACAGGCATGCGGCCAAGGGCTGTGGGGACCCCAGCAACTCAAGCAGGACGGCAGGGCCCTCTTCTCCCCACAGGGAGGGCCTGGCCAGGGACCGGCCAAAAAGCCCGCCCCGACTGTGGTTCTGCATCGGTGGGGCGGGGAGCTTGGCAGGGCGGAGAGCAGAGCGCAGAGCTGGGGGTCATGCCCTGTGTTCCAGGTGCCTTCCCTCCCAATCAGCCTGAGGGGGGGCACGGGACAGCGATGGGGAAGGGGCTGTCTCTGTGACTCGGGCGGGACACCAAAGGCGGGA
The DNA here is from genome assembly GCF_022355385.1 of Mustela nigripes. Classification (NCBI taxonomy): domain Eukaryota; kingdom Metazoa; phylum Chordata; class Mammalia; order Carnivora; family Mustelidae; genus Mustela; species Mustela nigripes. The sequence continues at coordinate 66,181,699 of NC_081566.1, forward strand.
CATGGGTGAGACTTGATGGGGGCTGGGCTGGGGCCTGGCTTAACAGGCAGTGAGGAGAATGGGGGGCGACTAGAAAGGTGAGCAGAGGAGAGTCTCTGGGTCAAGAGAAGGCCCAGGAATACAAAGATAGAGGGGAAGGAACAGGACGACATGGCAGAAGAGTCTAGGGAGAAGCCCTCGGAAGACTAACCCGGCTCCGGCAGGCCTGGAGGGCACAGGGCCAGAAAGGGTCAGTCCAGCTTGGCAAAGCCCCCGATGGTGACCTTCCTCTCAGGCTTAGTGCCTACAGGCTCCTGGAGCTGCACCGCCCCGCCCCCGATGAAGCAGAAGGCAGGGCACACGGGCCCCGAGCAGTCCAGGGGGCACTCCAGGAGCCCGCGGAAGGACACGGCGTCCAGGAAGGACACGCGGCCCCGCTCATAGTCCAGGCAGATGCCCAGGCGGGGCGGCAGCGGCACGGTGCAGCTCGCCGCGGGCCCGTCCCGGCCGGTCAGGCCCCCGTTGGAGCCGGCCCCGGACCCCAGGAGGATCCTGCCCATGCCGATGGTCAGGAAGGCGAAGGGTGGGGACGCCTCCACTGTGGCGTCCTCGGCGCCGCTGTCATGCCCGCTGTCGGGGTCGTACCTGCAGGAGCGGAGTTGGGGGGGTGTTGGGGAAGGGGCATGGGAGTGGGGCTCAGGGGGGGGTCGGGGCAGAAGGCTGAGATGCTGGGAGCAAGGGATGTTGGGGAGCAAAGGTTTGCAAGGGTCCGTTTGGGGTACGGAGAGGCCGCGTCGCCGACCCGAGGGTTAGAGGATCCGGGTTAGAGAGCCCAGGGAGAAGGGTGTTGAAAGCGGGCACGCTGACAGGCGAGGTGGGGAAGGTGAGCCGGAGGTGAGCGGGGGCGCTAGGAGGAGGCAGGAGACAGGTGGGGAGGAGAACTGCGTGGGGACGTGGTGCTGGGGGCTCTTGGGAAGGGTTCCAGACTGTTGAAGGTGGGGGCTTGGTCACTGAGGGCCTGGGGAGAGAAGGCTGTTGGGCAGGCGGGTGTTGGGAGGGAGGGGTGGGGTGGGGGACGCATGGGGTGGGGGCACTGGTGTTGGCGGGAGAGCACTAAGAAATGGGGAGTGCCGGGATAGAATGCCGGGAGGGAAGGTCCGGGGAGGCCTGCGTGTTGGGGCTGTTGGACAGCACGTGGGGGACGGAGGGGATGGCGGTGGACCCTGAGAGGGAAGGGTCTCGGGATGTTGAGGCCAGATGTGGTGATGTGAGGAAAGCGCCCTGGAAGCGGGGCGTTGGGAGATGCAGAGGCGGTGTGGTTGTCCTGAGGACAGGTGGGAGCAGGGGGATGCCCCCCCCGCGCCCCCCTCCCCAGCCACTTGCTCCCCTGAAAACCAGTTCTTCAAGCCCTTGGGCTAAGCCCAAGGTTGCCCTGGCCACAGGCTCCTGCCTGGCTTCCATGCTCCAGAATGCCCCTGCTCCACCCCAACCAGCGTGTGCTCCCACTGCCACCCCCACCCAGTCCCCAGCTCCCCCACCCCGGGACCCCCATGCCCCATCCCCTCCAGAGAAGCCTGACCTGGGGCTGATCACATCTGGAGCACCCTGGAAGCTTTCCTGCAGCTTGCTCTCCAGCCCGACGCCCACCTTGACCAAGTAGGAGGCTGGGTCGACGGCACAGGCCCAGTAGCTGCGGCCCTGGGTCACGGCCACGTCTCCCAGCACCACGTCCACGCTCAGGTGGCAGCCGGTGAGGAGCCGCTCGGCAGCCAGCAGTAGGGGCAGCCCTGGGACGCTCCGTACCGCCCTCTGGTCCTTGCTGATGGCCAGCCGCTCTCGGCTCGTGCCCCAGCGGCCATCGAGGAAGAAGTGCAGGACTGCCGTGGGGTAGGGGTGACAGAGGGACAAACCCAGGCCGTGGAGGCCATGAGGTGTCAGCCAAGGACACCGGCAGATTTAAGAATGTGAAATAAGCTGCAAGGGATGGGTGGGGGCTCCAGGGACCAGGGCCTGGAGAGCTGCAGTGGGGGCCTGAGGAGAACAGGGAACACCCCAAATGGGCATGGGACCCCAGACCAGCTGACTGGCTGCGTGTCCTCCTACCCCTCTCCGATGGCTGGGGCCCGTCCCAGCTGGTGACGTCTCCCACCACCGACCTACACCTTCCAGCGCACACTCTGGCGCTGGCAGAGCCGGCACACCCCCCTTGGGCAGTGACGCTCCAGTATTCTGCCTGCGTCCCTGGGGCCAGACTACTTTCTGGAGAGTCCCCGTGCGGACCCTGACTGAGTCCTTACTGTGAGCTGGGAACTCACTGGCTTCACTTTCATCGCAATGACACTGTCGTTACTACTACGGGGAGAGGGACCTGGGGCTCAGAGAGGGCAAAGGACTTGCCCAGAGCCACGGTGGAGGCAGAGTGGGGATTTGATCCGAAGTGTCTAGCCCGGGGGGCTGGTGAGTGCGGCCCGCTGTGTTCCTCCGCGGGGCCCGCGCAGCCCCGGCTGCTGGCGCAGCGAGCTGGTCCCCTGGTCCCTGCTGGTCCCCTGGTCCCTGCCTGCCCCGCGTCCGCCCGCCTGCGCGCTCACCGGGTGCCCGGGGTCGGGGTCGGGGTCGGGGGTGGGGGTGGGGCGGGTCTCCCCGCCTGTGCTCACCGGGTGCCCGGGGTCGGGGTCGGGGGTGGGGGTGGGGGTGGGGCGGGTCTCCCCGCCCGCCCGTGCTCACCGGGTGCCGGGGGCGTGTGCAGGTGCACGTCTTCGCTGTACTCGCCGTAGCCGGCCTTGTTGCAGCCCCGGACGCGCAGCACGTACACGGAGCCGGTGTCGGGGTTCTCCAGCAGGGCGCTGGTGCCCCTCACCTCCTCTCGCCGCTGCCAGCGCGCGGGGCCCGGCTGGGCGGGCGCGTCGGTGCGCCGGAACTCCACGGTGTAGTGCCAGGCGGGCGGGGAGTGGGGCGGCAGCCGCCAGCACAGGAATATCTGGTCGTAGGCGAAGGTGCGCTGCGTGTCGATGACGGGCGCCTCGGGCACTGTGGGAAGAGACAGCGGCGTCAGTCGGGGCCTGGCCGCGGGCCTAGCGCGGAGGGCGGGCAGGAAGAGGGAAAGCAGCGGGGCCGGGGGGGTGAGTGTGGGTGAGGGAGCTGGGGGCGAGGCCGTGGGGTGCCAGGCGGGGAGCGGCAGGGCAGAGCCCAAGGGAGCAGGGGAGCGGCGGGGGAGCAGGGGCAGGAAGCCTGGCGCGGGCCCTGGCCTGCGGTTCTCCCGCCTCCAGCCTTAGGGCCGTTGCTTCCCAATTCTGGGCCTCAGTTTCCTCCTCTGTCAAAAATGGTCTTAGACCAGATGGGGACGCTTCTTTCTAGGATCTTTTTAATTCTATGAATAAAGAGGAGCCCCAGGGAAAGGCAGGCAGAGGCCACTGGAAGCCGGGGAAAGAGCACTGGACAGGAAGGAGGGGCGAGTGGGAGGGAGACAGATGCGAGAGCCAGCAAGGCCGAAAACGGGGGACAGCAGAGGACAAGCAAAGCTTGACGACGGGAGGAGACGAAGGTCAATGGGAGGAGAAGGCAAGTCCAGAGGGCAGAAGCCCAAGGACAAAAGGTGAGAAGGGCAAGGATTGGGCAGGAGCTTAGGGCAGGCAGAGAGAGCCAGAGGGCACTGGTGGGGGTGGGCGAGGGCGGACCAAGAGTCTGGTGAAGGCAGGACAGAGAAAGAAGCAGTGAATGGGGGGTGGGGGGAGCTGTGTGGGGGCGGCAGGGCAGGGCCCCCGGGGCAGGGCCGCTGACTTGCCTGGGGTGCTCCTGAGCAGAGTCCGCGGTGGCCACAGCCTACAAACAAAGAGAGGGAGAAGCAGCGCTGAGCGCGGTGGGGCGGTGTGGCCGGGTGGGTGAGGTGGGAGGGGCGGCTGGCCAGGCTGGGCAGGAGGCCAGGGAGGTCCCTGTTGGGCGCTGCCCCCCGGGCCCGCTGCTGGGGAAGGGAGGGAGGCTGTAATCGGGTGCGGGGCCACCCCGGCCACCTCCTTACCTTGCAGGAAGTTAAGCTCCGTCAGCAGCTTCATCTCACGCCCTACGTCCAGCTGACAGTGGCGGAAGGAGGAGCTGGCAGCTGGCCGAAATGTCTGGAGGGCGTCCGTAGCTCGGGAGATCCTGGCATGGGGGCAGGCAAGGGTCAGGCACCCCCAGCTGGGCAGCTGCCCTTCCCCTTGATGCTGCTTCGCCTGTCCCTAGAGCTTGGGCACCTGCTTTGGGTCACCTCCTGGTCCCTCCAGCAAGCTGGCTATCAGTGTGGCCTGGTGATGGTCCTCAGGGCCCATGTCTCCACGGGGCAGCGGCGCAGACACCAGCTTAGCCGCCAGCTATACCTGTGACACCCGGGCCCCCCGGAGCCCGTGCCCCTGCCTACCTGTTGTGCAGCTGCTTGGCTGCTTGCACAAAGCAAGGCTGGTCTGTTTCCTTAAGAACCTCCTGGGCATAGCCCACCAGACCGGAGCCATCCAGCAGGCTCCGGTGCTCCTGGATCTGGGCGCTGAGACGGGCCAGGCGCTCCTGCTGGCACTCCTCAATGGCCTGGAGCAGGGACACCCGCTTCTCCTCCAGCACAGCCCCCAGTCCCCGCACCAGCTGGGACACCTCCTCCTTGGCCTGCTGACCGCTCACCTGCCCAGAGAGCAACACTCACTATCTTCTCGAAGGCAGCACTCGTGGCAGCCTCCCTCGGATCACCAAAGATCCAGGGAAATCCTACCCAGCCAGGCCACCAGGGCCAGGCCCACATCTCCAAAGTCACCTGTCCGCCCAGAGGGGCTCAACGCCCGACACTTTGTGCCACCCTTCCTGGAGCCCCACACCACCATCCTGACCCCAGAAGGACTCCCTCAAACAAAAGAGAATGTGACTGCACTAACGCCCACTTGGACCACACGGGTGTCCCCCGCCTCCAGGCCATCCTTCCTGTCTGTCCCCTTGTCAGCAAATTCAAGCAAACTGGCAGAAGGTACCAGAGACGGAGCCTCGCCCTAGCTCCAAGGATATGTGGTGTCCTAAGTGGGCAGCTGAGCCCGAGGGCATCCGAGCTATGTCCCTGAGGGCTTTCCAAACTGTCCTGGTCCTGGGTGACAGCCACACTGTTCCCATCGTAACCCTGGGAACAGCCTGGTCTGGGGCACTGATCTTCCTACCAGCCTGGTTTAACCAGAACCTCGACACACCCACGGACCCTGAGCTGCCAAGCAGGGGACTGGGCAGAGCCCCCCCACATGCCTTCCTGCTTCCAGTCGTGGGCGGGGCCCAGAGCCCACCGCCGCGCCCTCCCTCACCTCGGTGTGCCTCGCGGCCTCCTCCAGCTCACAGATCTGGGTCTGCACTGTGTCCTGGTTTCCCAGGATGTATGTCACGCTCTTTGTCAGCTTGTCCTGAGGGGGAAGAGAGAGGTGGGCATCGTGCCTCGCTCGGTGGAAGCCAGCAGTCAGGAGGAGGTGGGAGAGGGCGTGAGTGAGGGTTGGTGTACGGTGGAGTGAGGCAGGGTTCCTCACCTTGAGGGCCTGGTAGGCGCTGAGAACAGGTGTGATCTTGTGCCCACCGTGGGTACGCCTCACCCGGCAGAGTTGGCACACCAGCCGTTGGCATGTCTTGCAGTAATGGGTCACCTCTTCCTTGTGGTCCGGGCACATCAGGCCCTAGGGACAGAAGGAGCAATGACATCATCAGCCTACGGTGGTTTTAAGGCTGCTGACCTGGGGCAGAAGCAGTGTGCAGCCTGGGCAGCCGGCATGAGAGGGAGAAGGTAGGAGGCCCGAGAGTCCATGGGGGGTGCTCCGCAGTGCCACCTGGTGGCCTGCGGCGGCATCGACCAGAGCGTCGCTGGCATCCTTCCTCCCTCCCACCTCCACATGTGCGGTTAACAGCAAAAATAATGATTATTAATCTCCACCTTGTGGCTAATAATTAACCTTGTCCACCTTGCTCACTGCCTATTCCCAATGCCGAGAATAGCCCCAGGCACATGGATGCTGGATAAATATTTGCTGAGTGAATGAATGAATGCGGACAGACCTTTTTAGCCTAGGGGTGACTCTCACAAACCACCTCCTGGGACCCCCCCAACAACCCCCAGGGCATGGGTACTACTTCTTGTCTGTACCCCAGACAAGAAGATGGGGCTCCGAGAAATTTAAAGATTGACCCAGTCCCTTTCTGTCCTTGTTAGGCAAAACGGAGCCTGGCAGGGGCCACCTCTGCCCACCTCCCTTGGGAAGCCCACTGAGCCAGCTCCCCCAGCCACCCAGCACCGCCAGGCCCCTCTCCCCACTTGCTCACCTTGGGGCGGAAGGAGAGGGTGGGCAGGGTGGGCTCGTGCTGGGCCTTCTGGGTGCCCCAGGGGTGGAAGAGCTTGAAGCACTCGTTGCAGAAGGTGGCCCGGCACTCGGTGCAGCCCTTGGTGGCCTCTAGCGGCGGCGGCTTGCACAGCTGGCACAGGATGGCGCCACCCACACTCACGCTCTGGCGGTAGCGCTCCACCACGCGCTCCAGGGTCAGGTTCCGGAACAGCCCCGCCAGGCCCCGCTCCCCCAGTTCCACATCGCCCTGGCAGGCCGGGCACGGGAACATGACCACCTGGGGGTGCAGAGCCCCTCGCTTCCGCCCGGGGTACGTCCCAAAGCCTGTGGCAGGGCCAGAGAGGGAGGGGGCTGAAAGTTACAGCTGGCGGGGGGGGGGGGGGGGGGGGGGGGGGGGGGGGGGGGATCTGTTCAATTAACCAGTAATTTTGTCGTGCCAGAGTCGGCTCTATTACAGCCCGTAGGAGCTGGGTCTTCAGAGGCCCCCGGCCGGCGCGGATGTCCCAGCATCCCCACCCGCGGCCCACAGGAGCCAGGCCCACCTGACTTAAGCAGCCGATCCAGGCGGTCTGGCTTGGGGAGAGTTCTGCGGGAGAGGCGGGGGCTTCGGGTGGAAGGGGTGGAGGCGGGGGAGGCGGGCTCGGAGCTGGGGTCCCCGCCGTGGCCCACGTAGCCTTGCTGGCCCAGCACCTCCCGGGCACAGGCCTGGCACACATTGTGGGTACAGGGCAGCACCAGAGGCTGCTTGTACATCTCTTGACACACGGGGCACAGCAGCTCCTTCTCCATGTTCTTCATGCTCGTCTGTGGAGGGAGCAGGAGGTCGGGTGGGAGCACGGAACCCCCAGGGCACACCGCAGCCGGCCTCTCAGGTGCCCTGAGAAACCCAAGGGGGTCTCAGGTGGGGGCAGGGCAAGCTACCTGGGGCTCTTCCCCAGCACCCGCCCGGGGCCTGATTCACAGACCTTCCCGGCTCTGGCTGCTGCCTGTCTCCCTTCCGCGGAGAGCCAGAGCCTCCGAGGGGCGGTCGGGGCTCGCGGCCCGAGCACCTGCCTCCCCCGGCCTCAAGCCCCACCCCTTCCACACCCAGGGCGGGCGCGGGGCCTGCCGCCCCTCTCACCTGCCCGTTGCCCCCATCCCCCCATCTCCGGGCCACCAGCTTCTCTCAAGGACACCGCCCATTCTGCAGCTTGGTGCAGACCCCCGCCCCCTTTTCTGGCAGCCCCCCCTTTCCCGGCGTGGCTCCTCCCTACAGCCAGCGCCGCGCGCTCTCCGTCCTCCCGCTCACCGCGTCCGTCATCCCGCCGCGGCTCAGCCTGCGGCCGCTCCAGCCTCCATTCCCCATCCCTCACTTCCCCGGACGTCTCCTCGGGGCCCCAACACGAACCCATTCCCGGCTGCACCCCCCACCGCCCGGCCCTCCCGCTCCTTCCCCCAGCACGACCCGACTAGCCAGAATCCCCTCCCCAAGCGAGGGGGAAAAGAGCGCCCGCCTACTTACCCCCTCCCCACCGGAAGTACCCCTCCCTTTTTTGGTGGAGGGGGTCCTCAAGCTATGCCCCACCCCCACACCTCACCTTGGTCCCTCTCTTCGCAGCCATCCCGGTCAGGGGCGCAGCTGACACAAAGGAGGGAGGGACAGGCAGGGAGGGGGAAGGAAGTGGTGGGGGGGGAGCAGGGTTGGCACCGCCCCTGGGAGAGCCGGGCACGGGTTGCCATGACAACCGCGGGCTCGGAGGCAGCCCCGAGTGGGGGCGCGGTGGGGTGGGGTCTCGCCGAAGGGTCCAAATTTGGAACTGCACCCTGGGGGCGGCTCCTTCATCGCCCCTCACCTATCCTCAGTTTTCTTGGAAAATATCCAAGCTCACGCACGCCCCCTCCTCAGAGCATAGCCCCCTCGCCTTGCAGCCCCTGGTGCACTGCTGGCGGCCACCCCAGCCCACCCGCTGCATGCGGGCAGCTCCCGGTTCCTTACACCCCAGCCCAGCAGCTGGACGCCTCCACGGGACTCACCTCCAGGCTGCCCCTCTCCAACCTGCACCCCGACCCCCTCCCCCAGTCCTTTCTGCCATCCCCAGCCCCCTGACTACATCCCAGCATCTTGCCTCATGTCCACCTGTCCGAGGTCCCGGCCTGCCCTGGACCCCTCTACTCCCCCCCCTTCCCCTCGACCCCACCTTAACTCACACTGATGCGGACCAGTGCGTCCATGATGGAAGTGAAGGTCTGCATATCCTCACCCTCAGCCATGGCCCTACCATGCCCGCCCGCCCCCGGGTGCCCGATCCCGGCTGCGGCTGCGAACCCCCGGCTTAATGCAGGAGCCCGTGGGGGTGTGCGGAGGGGTGGGGGTGAGATGTCACTGCGCATGCTCCAGGGACAGCCTCGCACAGCGCCCGTCGAGGTAGGAGGTGGGAAATAGTTCTCCCCACGTGGTTTTAGGAAGACGGTGGGGGGGGTGGGTAACAGGGAACGGTATGGGGGGAGCCATTTCTAATGTGCGCATCCTTCATTGGCTCCCTAGTCTTCCTGCGATGAAACCGGAGGATAGTTTCGGAGAAAGATGGGCTCCAGAATGCGAGGACTAGGTTTTGGCTTGGGCAAGAGTCCACGGGAGATGCGAGGCAGGGCTCATGCGGGAGGGACGTGTGAGGGGCGGGCACTAGAGATGACACGTACGGCGAAGGAGACAGGGCTGGGCTAGAGGCAACGGGCCGTGGGCCCAGCGGCTTGCGCGGAGGGCAGCAGACGCTCGGGGAGCGGGGAAGGGCAGGGGACCAGGGCGGTGGCCAAGGCCGCTCTCGGACGCAGTGTCTCCTCCCTGCCGGCAGGGGCCGCTGCGGCCAGGCGCCTAGAGGGCGCGCGAGCAGCCCCGGGGGCAGCGAGTCCGCGAGTGGGGCTGACGCGTGCGCACGGCCGACCGCCCCGGTTCGGTTCCCCTGTTTCTGGGCCTGCGGCGCCGACTGGGCCGGGGGCAGCACGCGATGGGTAACGGGACTGGCGGGATTCCCCGACGGACAAGTGGGGTCGGGTTGGGGCGGACCGGCTGTCCCGGTCCTCTTCGCGCAGAGCTGACGTGGCCGGGGCCCCGGGGGACGGCAGGGAGCGGGCGCCCGGGGGCGGCGGGGGGGGGCGGGGGGGGGGCGCGGCGGGGGGGCGCGGCGGGGTCGCGGCGGGTCGCGCAGCCCCGGGGACGCGGGGGGCCGGCTCGGCCTGCGGCGCTGGCGGCAGGGAGGGCCCGGCCCGACCGCGCGGCCCGCTGCTCGCCCCCCTGCAGCCGTGGGCACGGGCACGTCGCTGGCGCTGTCCTCGCTCCTGTCGCTGCTGCTCTTCGCCGGGATGCAGATGTACAGCCGGCAGCTGGCGTCCACCGAGTGGCTCACCATCCAGGGGGGCCTGCTGGGCTCCGGCCTGTTCGTCTTCTCGCTCACCGTATCCTTCCTGCGCTGCGGGGCTGGTGGGGGCGGGGGGCGCGGCCCGGTCGCTCGGCCTGCCCTTAACTCCCTCGACCAGGCCTTCAATAATCTGGAGAATCTGGTTTTTGGCAAAGGATTCCAAGCAAAGATCTTCCCTGAGAGTAAGTGCAGAGGGGGGTCAGGCGCTTCAGCCTTCCGCCCTAGCCGCTCCCAGCACGGTCCGGAGTGGTCAAGTGCCCGGTCGATCGGTGAAGGTGGCTCAGAAGGGAACAGGCTTCCTGAGACCGCGCGGAGGCGGCGCCGGCCTCGGATGCACCTCCCGGAGCTCTGAGGCCTTGGAGCGGGAAGCCTAGTTCCCAGGGGACTCTGAGGACACCGGGCCCTGCAGGCTGGCTTTGCCCAGTCCTTTTGAGGTGTGGGGAGGAAACAGGACTGAGTTCATTGAGGGGTTCTGATGTGAAGTTGAGCCAGTGTTAGTGGGTTCTGCTTTTTTTTTTTTTTTTTTAAGATTTTATTTATTTATTTGACAGAGATCACAAGTAGGCAGAGAGGCAGGCAGAGACAGAGAGAGGGGGAAACAGGCTCCCCGCCAAGCAGAGAACCCCACCAGGGGCTCGATCCCAGGACCCCGAGATCATGACCTGAGCCAAAGGCAGAGGCTTTAACCCACTGAGCCACCCAGGTGCCCCGTGGGTTCTGTTTTTTTGAGAGGATCGTGAAGGGCTTCAGTATTCGATTTTTTAAAAAGATTTTATTTATGGGGCACCTGGCAGGTTCAGGGTTAAGTGGCTGCCTTCGTCTCAGGTCATGCTTGTATTCCCTCTCTTGATGTGTCTCTCTCTGTCAAATAAATAAATCTTTTAAAAAAAGATTTTATTTGTTCATTAGAGCACAAGCAGGGGGGAAGGGTAGAGGAAGAAGCAGGGATGTGGGGCTTGATCCCAGGACCCCAGGATCCTGACCTGAGCTGAAGGCAGACACCCACCTGAGCCCCCCTGGCGCCTGGGTTTCAGCATTGGAGACACGGGATTTCGATGTCAGCAGGAACCCTGACCAAGTTAGAATAAATGTTAGGTTCTTTCCTCTTTGACACGGTGCTCATTGTTGCTCATGTTTTGGAGAATAGATGATTTAGTTATTTATTGCAGAATTAAGTTCATAAAGCAGATGAGGCATCGAGGCCAGCTGGCCCAAGGAACATCACAAGCTTACAGGGGGCAGCGAATGCTGCCTCGTGAGGAGCCTTCGTAGGGTAGAACATAGGCCTGCCTCTGCCCTCGTGGCCCTCGTGTCTTTGCACTCCTGGCTCCTGTAGGTCTGTAGGTCTGCACCCTCCACCTAGCTCTGGGCAGCTTTCCAGAGCTCCTCCCAGCTGGTAGCCTCCAGACCTCTGGGATTTTGTTTCCCGATGTGCTGTCTTCCTTTGCTATGGAAAGAAACCTTTGTTGCGGGGCCAGGTTCTTGACCCCCTTCACCCTCCCTAGCTGGGCAGGCGGTGTCTGCCCTGCCGACCACCTCCCACTTTCTCTCCGGTCCTCTGCTAGACACCCAGAGGCCCTTTCCTGTCTCCACGGGCATGTGCTTGCGGACACCTAGCCCTCCAGCCTGCATCCAGGGAGCGAGGCCCTCAGCTTCCGCCCCTGGCCAGCCAGTTTCACGAGTTGGTCCTTAGTGGCTGGTTTTTGTCGGAAAGGCCTTGCCTCCCCTTCCCAAACGGGAGCAAACCTTGCCTTTCAGACTCTGTATCACTATCTTTTTCCTTTATGTTGGAAGAGAGCCAGGATCGGGAAATGATATTTGGGACAGAGCTGGTAGCGAGCACGTGCCCCCCCCACCGTGTCCTGGCCATCGTTCAGGGCATCTGCAGTCGTCCTGCTCATGTCGTGCCACATTCCCCGACACAGGTTCCCCCAGGTGCGGAGGCCCCCGATGTCCCCTAGCCTCCACGCGTGAGCGCCCGCTGTTACCGCTTCTGACCCCCGCCCCGTTGCCCCCTCTTGCCTTCCCAGCTCTTCTCTGCCTCCTGCTGGCTCTCCTTGCATCTGGCCTCATTCACCGAGTCTGCGTCACCACCTGGTAAGGGCTTCACAGCTGGGGAAGGGGTTTCCTCAGCCCGAGCCGGGCTGCCTCCCCGGCCGCTGCCGTGTGCTGAGGGGGTGCCGGGCTGGCGTGCGCCGGTGCCGTGACCTTCCTGTCTTCACGGTGTAGCTTCATCTTCTCCATGGTCGGCCTGTACTACATCAACAAGATCTCCTCCACCCTGTACCAGGCAGCGGCTCCCGTCCTCACCCCAGCCAGGGTCACGGGGAAGGGCAAGAAGAGAAATTGACCCTGAATGTCCAATAAACTTGATCTTTGTAGCCCCGGGAGTTGCGATGTGCTGTGGCGTCTTCTGCCCAGGCCTGCAGGGGTGTGCTGAAGGTTGTGGCAGTCGGATACCTGCTGGTTTCAGACCTCGGGGATTGGGGGGCTTGCCTTCCTCCTAGGTTCATTTCTAGTAGATGTTTAGGGACGGCTGTCGGTGCCATGAGTGTGAAAGTCTCCAGGTGGAGGAAAAGCGCGTGGGTGACCTGCCGTCTTGACCTTTCAGAAAAGGGGTCGAGGCTGTAGTGCAGGAAGCCCTCCCTTCCCATCAGAGGGGAGTAGATCCTGGAGCAGAAGAACTGTCACCCCTGCAGCTCCCCCCAGGAGTTCCTTTACACCTCTGGGGCCTCGTTACTCTGACTTCCCACCCGAAGCAGACAAGCCTCCTGCCCCTTCTGCTCCAAGGCCTTGCGGGGCCAGGGGAGTGCCTACTGATGTTGCCCTCCTGGACCCATCCGTCACCTCCAGCACAAACAGATGGTTGTGTTTTGAAAGACTCCAAGGTTGATCACTGCCCCCTCTTTGTTCAGGTGCCTCCATTTCTCTTCTCTGTCTTGTAGCCAAGAGATCAGAGACTTATTGCACTTTAGCAAAGCGTATAAAATGATAGGGACCGAGCCGTCAGCCCAGGAGCCAACCATGACGGGAATAAGGACGTGGCTTCTCAGGGCCGGCTCTGTGCTCTGCCCTGAGAGGCGCCTCTCCGTCCAGAGTGCCTGTCCTCTGAGGCCACGGTGCAGTGTCTCCCCTGCTGGATGACATGGGCTTCAGTGTCCACAGCTTGGTGTCCTGCACAGTGCTTGGCCGTGGGTAGTGAAGACGTGGGTTGGTTGGCAGAAGCTGCCCTTCTGGCAAGAAAACACTGTAAATGAGATGTGTCTGAGTAGGGATGGAGTCCCAGGGGAGGCAAAGCAGTGAGTGGAGGGGTCCTGGGCAGGGATTAGAGCCCGCCCTCTAAGGAGAGGTCACCCCACCCTCGCCTCGCTCCTCAGTCCCTAGCTTGGGGGAGTGGCATGCAGTGTGCCCAGGGTTCCTGCAGAGGGCGCCGTGAGCTCGCACCTGCCGGTCAAGCCTGCCCCGAGGGCAGGGGAAGATTGCGGCTGGGTCCCCGGGTTCTGGCCCAAGTCTGTCCAGCCTCCCAGGCAGGCCCTGAAGCACTGGCGTCTTGGAGGCTGGAGTCTGGTGGCCATCAGACTGATGGCTCCTGAAGCACGTGTCCCTGGGAGCGGAGGCAAAGAGCATTCAAGGGCCAGCAGAGCCTCCATGCAAGGGAATGGCGGCTCTAGGCTCTTAACTGACCTAGTGATGGTTAGGGGTTTGTGGTATGTGGTACCTTCTTGGGGAGGATGACAGGTTGTCAAAAACAGACCCTGGATCTACGGGGAAGCTGAGTTGGTTCTAGGGCGCCCTCTGTCAAACCCTGACGTCCGCCTAATGGGTGGGAGCTGTGGGCAGAGGGCCAGATCCCAGCCAAGGGAACATAGACATGGGGGGGGGGGGTCTGGCCACCTGAGGGCGCCCTGACTCCTAGATGAGAGTTTGGGTATAGGGCCAGGCTCAGGAAGGGTGGGGAAGAGTCGGAGAGCAGGGCCAGGAACATGCCAAGTGATTGGGGCACCTGCTGCCACCCACTGTGTAGGCACCAGGGCTAAGTGGCTCAGGGATAATGACCCCCTTCAGCGAACAGGTGCATTTACAAGGCCGATTGGGGACAGCCTCAGCCCTCCGCCCAGCCTATCTTGGGGTGCCTAGTTGTAGGTTGCAGGCTTAACCTATCAATTAACCCTGACAGGGGTATCCTACCCACTAATAAGCATCATTAAGTAAGGGGGCGTGAGGTCGTCATGGCTTCTGGAGGCCTGAAGGTGGGAAGGGCAAGGCGCTAACCTCTGGCCCCTGCTCTCCTGGGCTCCACTCCTCCCTGGTGGCTGCTGGCCCAGGGGACAGGGAAGCAGCAGTTCCCTGGAGGACGGGGGAAGCCAGATGCTTCCTCCTGCTCCCTCACACGTGGCCCTGACACCCGCCCGCCCGCCAGCACCGCCACCAGCTCCGGAAACAGGAGTAAATAATGCAGTGGGACGGAGCCTTGGGTGTGTGGGGAGCCCTGTGGGGCGACCACTCCGGCTGCTCCTGCCGCGGAGGCCCGGGGCTGGGGGCCGGAGGTGGTGCCACCAGAGAGAAGGGCAGTGGGCAGGGGAGCTAAGAGAGCTCCCTAATCCCTGGCAGAGGCTGGACCCCTTCTGGACTGGCACTGGAGTGACGGGACACCGCAGGGTCGGAAGGGGGTGGGGGCGCCCTGGACAGGCGGGAGCGACAGAGTCCGCGCCAGGCCTTGGCTCCAGCCCTTTCCGGCTCTTATTGTCCTTGGTGAGAACAGGACCCAGTCTGGTTCCCACTGCCCGGCCCCCCAGCTCTGCTCCCCAGGGGCTCGGGAAGGATGTTGGGAAACAAGAGAGAGCCAGAGACTCAGAGACACAGAGATGCTGAGAGACGCAGAGACAGATACAAAGGGGAAAGGTTCAGTCAAAAGCCAGCACTGAAGTTCTTTGTGAGCTGCGAAGGCCCTGGGCGCTGTGGGAACCACAGAAGAATGGGAAGCCAGCCGGAGGCCCTGCCCCCTCAGGGGCCTCCGGGAGGGCCTGCCCTGACACTCCTTCTGGACTTAGGGTCGGTCTCCGAGCCGCCTCTTAGGTGGACAATGGCCGGAACCCAGGTACGGGCGCCAGTGGCGGCACTGAACTGTTGGGCTTCAGGGAGCTTGCTTTGCCTCTCCCAGCAGAGTGGAAGTTCCCCGGGGGCAGGCCAGGACCCTGCTCCCTAACCTTGCCTCCCCAGGCCCCTGGGGCTGCGAGCAAGCCGGCCACTCAGAGCTTGTGCAGAGTATTTGCTCTGGTTCCTAGAGAGACAGGGAGGGAGGCCCCTGGTGGCCCCGGACGGAGGCCCTGACCTCACCTGCAGGGACAGCCAGAGGCTGGCAGGACGTGCCCCAGGCCCTCCCCCAGCCCCTTCCCAGGTAGTCTCCTCTCCCCTGCCCCCTCCGCTCAGCCCCCTCTGCCCTGTCCCTCCCCCCAGCCTTTGCAACCCAGTGCTGGGGGTGGGGCAGGCGCCCTGCCCTCCAACCTAGTCTCCTACCTGGGCCCACACAGCTCCCTCTGGCACACGGTCCTGGTGGCTGGTGAGGCTCCAGATAAGCCTCAAGATGAGCAATGGAAACACACGTTTGAAGTGTTTACGTTTAACGAATGAGTGCTTCTACTTTTTTTTTAACTTTTGGTTTTCTGTTTATTTTTTAAAAATTTTATTTATTTGTCAGAGAGGGAGAGAGCGAGAGCGTGAGCCCGAGCAAGAGCAGGGGGAGCGGCCGAGGGAGAGGCCGGCTCCCCCCGCCCAGCAGGGAGCGCGTGCGGCCTGGATTCTGGGACCCTGGAATCATGACCTGAGCTAACGGCAGACGCTTCACCGACTGAGCCACCCAGACGTCCCAAATGAACGCTTTCTGGCACAAAATGACAATATCCTACAATCACGCCAGCAACGAGATTATTACGGGATTTTTAGAAAGTTTTCCTTCACAGGGAGCTGCAGGCTCTCTTCTTACAATGTAAGGTCCTGTGATCATGGGCGTCTCAGGTTCATGTGACTCTGTCTGTATCTATTTGGAGATTCCGAAACAGCAGGTTGGGTCCCGTCTGGGGGCTCCTTCTGTCCCGTCAGAGGGCTGTGGTGTGCTGGGCACAGGCGGAGAGAACAGGCCTCAGACCAATGGCCTCCGGGTGTGAGGAGCTCTTCTCTGAAAACAGCCCTGCCCTCAGGCTGGAAGAGCCCTGCCCATTTTAGGGTGAACCTGCACTGCAGGAGTGGGGGGGCAGGAAGCCCCCCTGCCCCTCTACTGGGCTTTGCTGGGCCCCGGGGCTGCTGGGGCTGACCTCAGGCTGCTCCATGGGGCGTTCGTAGGACCGAGGCACGCGCGCCGGTGTGTGAGGGTCTAGGGGGCGCCCACCCCGAGCCCCTCGTCTTCCTGCCTAGCCTCCAGCCCCCATTTCCGGCCTCTGTGAAGAGTTCCAGGTTCCAGACAGGACTCCGGATGGTGGGACTTGGGGCTTGAACTCGGAATGACCTGCCTTCTGGGTTTGTCTTTGAACACTTAGCCAGTGGAGGTCCTACAGCAAGCCGGGTGAGCTCAGACTGAACCCTGACCGGAGCGAGTTCAGTTCCCTCACTGCCATGTGGATGGCGAGCACCAGCAGCAAAGAAGGTCAGGCCTGGGAGCAAAGACTGAGCGGTGCCAGCCACCGGCCCGCCGGGCGTCGGACAAGCGTTCCCACGAGGACGTACCCCTGCCCCACACAGCAGATGACCTTCAGACTTGCCCCCCAGCCCTGGTGCTGCCCTGGGTCTCCAGTCTGTAGGGTGCCTGGAGGCGTCCGTGCTCACCCCTGCGGCCTGGCCTTCTGACCCCTGCTTCCCACCAAGGTCAGGAGGAAGTCAAGGGTTTTGGTTCTTTTTTTAAAGATTGTCTTTATCTATTTGAGAGAGGGAGAGAGAGAGAGTCTGGAGCAGAAGCAGCCCTGAGCGTGGAGCCCAACAAGGGTCTTGATCCCATGACCCTGAGATCACGGTCTGAGCCAAAACCAAGAGCCAGAGCCTCCACCGACTGAGCCCCCGGGCACCTTGGAAGTCAAGTGTTTTTTTTTTTGTTTTTTTTTTTTAAAAGATTTTATTCATTCATTGGACAGAGAGATCACAAGTAGGCAGAGAGGCAGGCAGAGAGAGAGAGGAGGAAGCAGGCTCCCCGCTGAGCAGAGACCCCCCGATATGGGGCTCGATCTCAGCACCCTGGGATCATGACCTGAGCCGAAGGCAGAGGCCCAACCCACTGAGCCACGCAGGCGCCTCATGGAAGTCAAGTTTTGACAGAGTGAGACCCTGTGGGCTTTGGATTTGCCAGTCACTGCAATTGCACGAGCCGGTTCCTTAAAATAAATCTCTTTCTGCGTAACATTACGTCCATCCATGAGCTCTGTTTCTCCAGGGAGCCCTGACGGACATACCATTTTCGTGAAATGACCTGCGGGAAGGTGAAGAAGAAGTTAAATAAGCTGCTCAAGATCATGATGAAGGCGTGTCTGGCTGGCTCAATTAGGAGACTGTGTGACCCTTGATCTTGGGGTTGTGGGTTCAAGCCCCACATTGGGTGTAGAGATTATCTGAAAGTTAAAAAAAAAAAAAAAGAAAAGAAAAGAAAAGAAAAAACAATTTGCTACGTGAAGGAAGGGCTGCGGCTGAACTTCAGACCCGAGGGTGCCCGCCAAGTTTCTTGAGCCAGTGTGGCCGGGCACGGCCCAGCCCCCGGCCCCGCTCCCCGCCACGTCTTATGCTCGCCCATCCCAGCTTGGCCTCCACCGCTCCCGGTGCCCTGGCCGCGCTGTGTGCACGGCGCCCTCCGTCCCCCTCTGCCCCTTACCTGGCTCTCCTTCCCCTCCTAACGCCACTCATTACTCGGCACATTAAATACTGATCTGTTTGTCTGTCTGCCACCACTTACTTCACCGAAGCAGGAAACCTATCGGTTTTCACCGAATGCTTCACTGAAAGCGGGTGGTTTGCCTGGTCTGTTCCCCGGAACACGGCTCCAGGGAGGACAGGTGCTTGGCACACGTGTGTTAAATAGACTCAGGGCTCCTCGAGCAGCACACCACCATCAGGCCACGTTGTGAGCTCTTCCCGGGACCTCACCTTTCCCCCTGCATCCATTCCAAACGGGCCCCGATCCAGAATCAGCCAGTCAGTCTCTCTGCAGCCAGGCCTCTGACAGGGGCCCTCCTCCCTCAGGCTAGCATCTCCTCCAGCTCACCTCTGGGAAGCCCTGACTCACGCAGCCCCTCCGCCCCACCCAAGCAGTAGCGCCATCTCCGATCTCCTCTGACCCCTCCAGCCTGGCTATAACGTGGGGAGTGTCCCTGCTAATTACACGGGTGTCTGTCCTGTTGCCTCTGCGGAGCTATGGGAGCCCTTGGGACAGGGTTGGAAGCCACGCAGCCTGACTCACTGGGGCCTCCCCCAAGGACTCAGTAATCAGCTTGGCCCTTGTGGGTGCCCAGAACGCTCAACTGCCTTCCCCCAGACACTCAGGCACACATGGGGGTTACACACTCTTCTAGGGCTGAAGGCGCCCGACCTCAGGGACCAACACCCCGACCCACAACACACATCCTTTCAAGGGGCTCTAGCAGCCCGCCCCAGCCTGCCTTTCCAGCCCCATCGCCTGCCACTCCCTCTCAAAGCGTCTTTGTCCAAGAGACAGGCACAGAGAATTACACCCCGCATCTGGGCTTCGTTCAGGTTCTCTGGGCCATGCGTGCCCTCCCAACCTGAGCAACCCTTGCTCATCTTTCCAGTATCAGCTGGGGCTTCTGGGCCTCTGTGAAGTCAGCCCTCCTCTGTATGGGTCTCATTTTGCATAGCTCCCCACCCAGTAGACTGTGGGATAAGGGCTCCCACATTGGGAGCCTGTCTTTCTCTTACCAAAGCTAACAAAAGCCGAAAACCCACACAAATGAGCTGAGCCATCCACAGGAGTAACTTACCTCCGAAGAAGGAAGGGAGGCTGGGAGGGGCGCCCTCAGCCGCGACAGGGGCAACTCCCATCGCAGACTCCCCGCGCACGCACTGTCGCACTGTCGCCAGCATCCTACACATCAGCTCCTTCCCTCTCCGGGGCAGTCCCAGGAGGGAGGACAGCTATGGGCTCCACTATTTAGGCGGAAAAACCGAGGCTCAGGTTCATATAGCTAAGGAAAAGACAGAGCAGAACCCAGCCTCAGGACAACCAGACTCGAAACCCCCCAAGCCCCAAAATATATACATGTATGTATTTTTTTTAATAGGCTCCACGCCCGACACGGAGCCCAGTTTGGGGCTTGAATTCATGATACTGAGATCAGGAACTGAGTCGAGATCAAGCGTCGGACGCGTAACCAACTGAGCCCCCCAGGCACCCCTAAAAGCACAAACTTTTATCTAGTGAGCCACAGTGCCTCTCATATGCTACTATAATCACATGTAGCATGTCCTATGGCTCCAGAAGAGGGACGGTCTGCAAAAAGACTGAAGAGGAAGGATTTGGATGGTAAGAATCCGCCAGCTTCTGCTGAGCACTGTCCAAGGCCAAGGGTGCTGTGTGCAACAGGTGGGAGTCTCCGGAGTAGTTCGAGTTCCTGGGACCAGGAAAGCTGGGCCGGTCTCCCTGGAGACCATGAGATGGGAACCTGTCCTTCCTTCTGTCCCTTCGGCTTTACTTTTAGAGAAGCGTTGTTAGGTTTCTCACACTGTGCTGGCTCCTGGAGCCACACTGTCCCTGGGCGAGCCGTGCAGGGAAGAAAAACTGATCATCGCGCTTAGTGCCAGCTGTGGAAAGAGCCCGGGTGCTCAGAGGAGGAAGATGGTGGCCAACCCTGCAACCTTGAAGGACATGAAGCTTGAGTGGAACACAGAGAAATAGGGACCCACATTTTCTTGTGGCATATTTATGGTCTCACTTTTCACATTTTGTGTGTGTGTATGTTTAATGCACTGGGAATTTATTTTGGGATAAGGTGTGAGATTAAAATCTAACTTAACTTTCTTTTTCTTTCTCTTTTTAAAAAATATGTTATTTATTTATTTGACAGAGATCACAAGTGGGCAGAGAAGCAGGCAGAGAGGGGAAAGCTGGCTCCCTGCTGAGCAGAGAGCCCGATGTGGGGCTCGATGTGGGGCTCAATCCCAGGACCCTGAGATCATGACCTGAGCTGAAGGCAGAGGCTTAACCCACTGAGCCACCCAGGAGCCCCTGCAAATGGTTTTAAATCCTTAGTCTTCCCTCACTTGCTAGAGCTGCCATCTCTATTATATGCAAATTGGTACATTTTCAAAAATCTATTTCTTCCCTTTTTACTGTGATGCACTGATCTAGGGAGAGAAGCAATATACTGGGGTGGCAGAGTCGGCAAGCTCAGAGGTCACATTATGTGGGGTTTGTGTCATGGTCTCATTTGTGACATGGAGATACAGTCCCCACTCTATATGGGGCTGTGAAGACTGAATGCATGACAGCACTTAGCGAATGTCAGTTGCAGTGATGACCCCTCTCTGCCCCCTCCTAGACCAGGAACCAGGAGGTTGAAACCACTAAGCCCCAAGCCTCGAGAAGGATGGCATGGTTCTTCTTAATATCTGCCAGACCTTGGGCAAGTTATCATTCACCATCTGTCTGTTTTAGCTTCCTCACTTATATATGGTGATAGAAATGATCTACTACAACATTCTGTGAAAATTAAACACGACAATGTCCCATAGGGCACAACATATCATAGCCCTTCAATGAATGTTTATTTTTCTGATTATTATTAGAATGCTGTAATTTAGTATCTGTCTTTATGTGTTGTAGGGCGAACCCCTCCTCATTATCTTTCCCCAAAAACTGTTCTTGGGAGTGGCATTCTTTCTGGGCAGGTCTACTGGGGATGGACAAACAGAATTTCTGCATCTACAGAGCTGACAACTCGCTGCTGAACGGCTCTGGAAGGGATTTTGACCAGGGAGGTCTTGAGTGAAGAACCAGGAGCGTTTCAGATGGAAAGGGAAGTGGGTGGAGGGGGGGACTTTGAAGTTCATATAGCAAAAAATATACATATTTTTAAGATTTTATTTACTTTTTTTGACAGAGAAAGCACACAAACAAGAGGAGCTGCAGACAGAGGGAGAGGTGAGGATGAGGGACTCCAACGTGGGGCTCGGTCCCAGCACCCTGAGATCATGACCTGAGCCGAAGGCAGACCCTTAGCAGATGCTCAATCAACCGAGACACTCAGGTGCCCCCCTCATAACAAAAAAAAATTTTAATCTGAAAGTTTTTTTTTTTTAAAGATTTTATTTATTTATTCGACAGTCAGAGATCACAAGTAGGCAGAGAAGCAGGCAGAGAGAGAGGGGGAAGCTGACTCCCTGCTGAGCAGAGAGCCTGATGCGGGGCTGGATCCCAGGACCCTGAGATCATGACCTGAGCTGAAGGCAGAGGCTTAACCCACTGAGCCACCCAGGCGCCCCTTATAGCAAATTTTTATAAAGCTTTTTGTCCTTTTTCTTTAACAGAATTTGCATAGTGTAAAAAGCAAACTCGTTTTCCAAAGGCACTTAATGCAAAACCCGGGCCCCTGTTCTCCAGTTCTCCTGGGCACTGCTCCGTAAGCCCCGCCCCGGGTTCCGGGCGGCCTCCCCGGTGCACATCATATTTCTCGGTCAAGTGCTCGTACGTTTATTTCCTCTTCCATTTTAGACATAAGTGACCGCCTGCCATGGAAGGCGAGGTTATGGGTTTCTTTACCGGTGACCCCCTCATACCTTCCCCTCCCCCACCCACCCGAGCTCCCTCCCCGCGGTGCTCGGCGCTTGCAGGGTCAGGGCCGGGAAGGCAGGCCTCCAGCGGAGCGACCCCGCGCCACCGAGACTGCGCAGGCCTCCGTACCAAGTGTTTTTGTCAGTTCACGTCAGGGGCGGGCGGCTGAGAGGCGCGGGTCTCCGAAACCTGGAGCCCCCAGGGCGGCCGGGTCTGAGCCTGGGGTCGCTCGGCCGGGGGCGGCCTCCGTCTCCTCCCTCCGCGCAAAGCCTCAAGTGGGGGCGTCTGGACGCGACGCTCTGTGTTTATCTTAATTACGTGGTTATCTATTACATAATTCTCTCAATTAATTACCTTAATTTTGTAGTTACCAGGTGGACCCTCGGCCCCGGCGCGGCCCCGGCTTGCCGATGCCGTCGCCGAACTCACGCTCGGCTTGAACCCGCCTTTAACTCTGCGCTGAGCTCGGTCCTTCCCCACACCCCGCTCTGGCCGGTACCCCGGTCTGCTGAGCGGCCCGCGCCCCCCCGGGTGTGCTCGGGTCAGCCGCAGGGGCGGCCTGGGGCGCGGGGCGGGGGTCCCCCGCGGGCGGCGGTCGTCCGTGCCCTTCCCCTGAGGCCCAGCGTGGCCGGGCCCTGCCCACGCGCCCGCCGCGAACCCACCCCGAACACCGCTGGGTCCACACCCGCGACTCCGCAGGTGGTCCCCGGCCCCACGCGCGTCTTTCCTGGGAGCCCCCGTCCCCGGGCTGCGGGGGGCACCGCGGCTCCCCGCGGCTCTTCACAAGTGCGACGACCCCGTCCTAACAGCGCTCTCGAGGCGCCGCGGTCAGTGGTCCGGGCCTCTGCTCCGGGCCGGGGGCGCGCGCGGCTCCGTTTCTCCGAGGTCCAGCCCGGTGACCACGGAACGTCCAGCGAAAGGAAGAAGACGTGCACCGGGTTACATGCCCATCTCCTCGCAAAGTTTGAGGCTGTCCTGGGCAGGACGCCAGCCAGCGGGAGGCGGGCCCCGAGGGAAAGAAGCGCCACTGGAGCCCCCGGGCCCTCGGGCCGCAACCGGCCGCTCGCCCAACGCAGTGGCCACTCAAGCGGCGGCCGCCCCTTCCCCCAGGAACCACCGCGCGGACTACAGCTCCCAGAAGGCCGCGCGCAGGCTGCGCGAGAGCAGCCTCCGCGCGGACTACAACTCCCAGAAGGCCGCGCGATCCGAGAGGACTTCCGGACGCTGACGTCGGAGCCGCGCCGGGCCGGGAGGATCGCGGCGGCGGTGAGTGCGGGTTGAGGCCCGAAAGCGGGGCGCGAGCTGGGCGGGAGCCGCGGCGGAGCGGCCCTGGGGGCAGCTGTTCCGGAGGGTGGGTGAGGGGGACAGAGAACTGGTCTCAGGCAGCGAGGGGGTGGCGGGGCGGAAGGGACCGCGAGCCGCGCTTTCTCTCCCCGCAGTGCCCATGACGAAGTTAGCGCAGTGGCTTTGGGGACTGGCGCTCCTGGGCTCCACCTGGGCGGCTCTGACCACGGGAGCCCTGGGCCTGGAGCTGCCCTCGTCATGCCGGGAGGTGCTGTGGCCGCTGCCGGCCTACTTGCTGGTGTCCGCCGGCTGCTACGCCCTGGGCACTGTGGGCTACCGCGTGGCCACTTTCCATGACTGTGAGGACGCCGCTCGCGAGCTGCAGAGCCAGATCCAGGAGGCCCGGGCCGACTTGGCGCGCAGGGGCTTGCGCTTCTGACCCCCGGCCTCGTTCCCCCGCAGCCTCTCTCCCGCCGCCCATTAAAGAGCAGCTTATTTTCTAACTCTGTCTCGCTTATGGGGCGCGGGAGCTGGGGATTCCGTGCCCCAGCCGTGGGGGAGGGGGCGCCTTCCTGGGGTCACCTCCGCTCTTATCTAAGCATCCTTGTCTGTGTCCCGCCTCCTTCCTTGTTCCGGAGGAGGCTCCAGACCTCTCGAGAGGGAACTGTCATCTCACTTTCTTGGTCCTTTTGACGCCGGCAGGAAGGACTTCTGGAAATCCGAATTCTGTTCATTATGCCCGGGCTCCGAGCTCTGAAGGCCTTCCTAGGGCTCTTCGCCGTCCTGGTTCCTTCAGATTCGTCTTCTGAGCCGACCCCAGCCCGTGGAACAACTGTGGATCAGGCAGTGCACCTTCTGCCCCTCACCAGAGCAGACAGGTTGAGAACCATCAAACAGAGACTACGCTTTGATGGGCAGGGGTAGGCACCGATTTATTTTAAGGCACATTCTAAGGATTTCACCTCAAGGTCCACAATTTAAAAATATAATCTGTAAAAAATAAGTGATTCATCTCCCAAGTCCCAGCCAATCTTCCAAGCAAAACACTTTCTTTGGTCCCTCGGTTCTCAGAGCTCTTTTTCCTTTCCACAACCTGCTGTGCTCAAGGAGCCGGTCAGCACAAACAGCTGCGACAAGGAGCTCTCTTTGGTAGCAGATTGGCCTTAAGGTGCCCAGGGGTGGGGTGAACTCCCTCAGGTCTGCAGGAGCGGATGGCTCCTGTCCTGCTCCCGGGAATACTTCCAGAAAAGCCAGAGGCGAATGACGCTGGTGAGGACCCCTGGTAGGTTGGGCACCTGAAGTCACAAGGGCTGCTATGAGGAGAGGGGCTGCTTCTCCACGGTGCACACCTGTCACCCGTCCCTCTCTGCTCAGCTTACCATGATGTAGGGATCGCCTAGCCGAAACCCATAGAGGGTCCAGGAGGCGGAGGTGAGGAGGGTAGCAATGGTGAGTGGGAAGGAGAGACGCTGGGTTGATCTTGTCTGAATGATCTTGGCCTGCGGAACGAGGATGGAAGACCCCTATTCCAGACACACCGTAGAGCTCCCACTTGTCTACGAATTTCCTCAGAAAAAAGGGTCAAACTCCTCTCTGATCTTCTGTTACCTAGCCTTTTCCTCTTGCCTCCCACTCACCTAGCATTACTGCCCTCTCTTCAGGATCGTCCTTCCTTCGGAGGGTAAGCTACAGCCTCTGGCTAAGGGACCCTGACCCTCCTCATTGCCCCCACTTCCCTGGACAGCCCCCACTCACCAAGTCAGCCAGTGGTGAGAGGTACATGCTGATGGTGAAGATGCTGCAGAAAAGGCCCAGCTGCCGGAGCCGGGCCTCAAGGTTGGGCACCAGGAGCCAAAAGTATCCAAAACCCAGGAGAAGGACCCCCAGCAGGGTTGCAGTCTGGAGGAGCACCGGACGCTGCAGGGGAGAGAGTAGCCTTCCTTCTAGATGTTTCCAGCAGCCCTCTTGGACTCACTGACCTTGGACTAAGCCTCTTTCCCTCTTTCCAGTGACAAACACATGTCCCATCCCCCACAGCACTAGTGGCTTCTAGGAGAGAAGGGGTTTGTTTTTGTTTTCCGTGTGAATTTGGTACACACAGTAGTAACTTAATAAATGCTGGTATGACTGGGGAAGCACAGCTAATCAGCTCATTTCTCAGCCACTGGCCCTGACTGAAGGAACTATCGGAGACATGCCCAGTCCCTCAGCTAGCTGGGCGGCAAGGCACCAGCAGGCCAGGCAGAGCTACCAGCCTGCCAGAAACGCGGGGCGGGTGCTCTGAGTGTCAGACGGCGGCTCCACGGAGGAAGGAGGACTGCGAGGCTGCAGCGCCTTCCAGGAAAAGGTGGCCGTGCCGGCCTCTCCTAACATTCTGGGAAGCCCGGCAGGGCGCGCGGCAGAGAGGCGGGTCCGCGGGAGGGCTCTACCTTCCGAGGGCAGTAGTGCAGGTACACCAAGATATAGGCGGTCTGAAGCACGGCGCCCGTGGCGTTGACGAAGATTAGGGTCCCGTCACCCTTCAAGGCCCCGTAACTCATCCAGCTCAGGTTGCTGCAGGGTGGACAGGAGGGTCGTTCGCCACGGGGATGAGGATGGGAGGGGGACCCCAAGGGGCCTCTTTAGCGTTCCTCCCCCCCACAACCTTTCCCGCCGCAAACGTCGCCCCTCTCACTTGATGTCGGTGGTGAGAAAGGGCAGGAACTGGACACTGTCCACGCTCCGGGTCGTCCGCATTTGCCTGAGGTCTGAGCTGTAACGGGACCCGAAAGCAGAGGTGAGAGATGGGAAGGGAGAACCGAGCTGCGGGGGGAGTCGAGATCCCCGATGCCTGTGGTCGTCCTCGGACAACTGCAGGTCCCGCCCCCGCCCGCAGCTCTCTGGCTTCTCTCTCAGGTGCCCAGCCTCGCCCACGTGCCCTGGACCCTCGACCCGAAGCCACTTTGACCCAGGTTTCGGATGCAGCCCGGAGCTGCGGCCACCTCTCTGTCCCCGCTCTCCCTTCCTGGCTTCCAGTCCTGCCCAGCCTCGCCCGGCCGCGCTCTCACAGGCCGGTGGAGTACATGGCGAGGGTGAAGAGCACGCAGGCTCCGGAGAGGAGCGAGTCGGCCGCGCCGCCCGCTTCCATCTGCCCCCGCGTCGGATCCTGCACCGCGCGCCCGCGTCCGCTTACTGGGCCGGAGCCCCGCCCCTGCGTCGGGCCCCTCCCCCCGGCGCGCCGCCGTCCGCCGGAAATGGACCCGAAGCCCCGCCCACATGACGTTCAGCCGGAGCCAGGCCCCGCCCCCGCCGCCAGGCCCCGCCCCTGGGGTCCGCGCCCTCGCGAGGCCAGACACCCGCCGCCCCTCACTCTCTGCTCACCCCCTGCCTCACCCGAACCCCATCCTCAAGTCTCTGGCGCGTGAGGGGTCGTGGCCGACCTCAGTGACCGGACCTGTCCCGCCCGGAGCCCGGATGGCTACCTCACCTGCCCAGGCTCTCCCCAGGATTGTTGAAGCCTCTGCCCAGCGTCTCCCCTAAATAAGGGGGCTTTCTGGGAATCACAGTCTGTCAGGCCCTCTGCCTTCCGCACACTGCCAACTTCGGGTGACTGGGCCGGTGGGCTGGAGCACTGCCGCGGACCCCCCAGTCCAGCCGGCAGGACCCGCTGCTGACAGCTCTCCCTGCAGCCGCCCACGGCCCACTCGCCCCGGTTGCTGCGGCTGCGGGACCCCGCGGCCGGCCGTGCCTCAGCCGGTGTTCCCCTGACGCGTTCAACAGCAGGAGCCCAACAGGCTGCCAAAGCCCAGCGCTGCCGGAGTAGGTAGGGTGCAGCCTGGAGCCCCCGAGACCGCCGTGTGGCGCACAGAGGAGGAAGCACCCCAGCCTTCGGTGCTGGCCGGGAACATGTATTCTTTCCAGAAGGAAGGAAGAAAATTGAAGCCCAGTTGCTACCTGGTGTGCCCCAGAGCCTAGCACATGGTCAGGACTCAGTGGTCCTAAATTAGGAGGGGGTGGGGGAGCAGGCAAGCATGTCCAAATAGAGAAACAACATTGTTTTATTTTTCTGTATAAAAAAATTCCAGTTGTAGAAATCACAGACACACAAGTTTATGTACAGATCCTGTACGCGTGGGCCCTGCCCTTGCGGCTACACTCTAGGCACGGGGTGGCACAGCCCCCCTGTGGGCACCGCTCTGGGCAGTGCTGCCCCCAGCTGGGACTGGATGCAGTGCCTGGTTACTTCTCCATGGCAGCTCCAAAGACTTCCGGAAGCCTCGGGAGAGACACCGGGTCAGCCCAAGCACGCTGCCTCTCTGCTCTCTGGCTCCCAAGCAGGGAACCGTTTCGTGCTTTTCTGTCGGTCAGTTCATCTGGGCATCCCGGCTCTCTCTGGAGGGGCATCTCTGCCAAGTTCAGTGTCCGCCTTCGTGGCCCCAGGCCCCTTCCAGCTTGGCCCCTACAGTGCCCTTCTTAAGAGGCCACATCCACACGGCTCGTTTCTTTGGCTTGAGGTCAGGAATGGTGGGGAAAGGACTGTCCCCACTTCTTTGTCTGTCCCTGGGGGTGGAGCCAGGGAAGGCACTGGCAGCTTTGATGAGCTCCTTTGGGTCAAAACCCTTAATACCCATTTTGAGGCTGCTGAGTGGCAGCTTGTGCTTGTGGCGGGAATGGTTCCCAGGACGGGTGAGGGATGCCTCCGTCCGGCCTCCTAACCCCGTTCCGATCATCAGGTCAGATGTGGCACACCCCCTCACGGGGCCTGCAGCAGCAGCAGCGGCAGAAGCAACACAGTCCAGGCCAGTGGGAAGAGGCGGGGGGCAGCACTGTGACCGATGCTGTGGAGAACCTGTGCATCTGGATCATCTGCAAGGTAAGCGGGCCAGTGCCCCCAAGGTGAGCAACCCTACTGCAGCCGCAGCCCCCAGCTCCACGTGGTTCCCCCAGCCCCCGCCTGGCAAGGGAGCCGCCTTCTATACCTCCATGAGCAGACCCCAGGCCCAGTCTGCTCCAGCTACCTACCTGCCAGAAGTCTCTTCTCCTGGGGGTTGACGTGGGCCTGAGGACTGTGAGCTGAAAGGAAGAGTGGTGGCCGATCAGGGCTTGTCCCGGGGAGGTGAGTGGGACTTCCCTGCCATCCCCGGTCACTAGCCCAGGCCCCGCACACAGCCAGAGGAAGGAGGCGCACAGGGCTCTGACACTCACTGATTTTGCCATTGACGGTCACCTTCAGCCTCAAGCACTGGTCTTCCTGGAGGTGGATGGGTTTGGCTGCAAGACAGACCCGGGCAGAGCATTAAGGGAGGAAACTTCTTTGGGAGAAAACCCAAGTGCAAATGCCCCTCTTCCTGCTCATCTGTGCGCCGCACCTTCCTAGCTTGCTCCCTTTCTGCCTCCTGTTCAAGCTCCCACTCTCTGCAATGACTCTTGGCTTTGGAGGTGGCACTAAAAAGCACACAGACCCTGGCCTCTCCTTCACTGTCCCCAGCCTGAAGTTGGCTGAGGCCTTCACACTATGTTCCCCCTAGCCAGGCCCCCCTGAAGCCACCAGGGTCTCTCCACTGGTCTTAGGACGGAGTCCAAACTCGTCCGCACTTCCCAGGCCCCCGTGATGAGCCCTGTCTACCTCTGCCCACTGCCAGGGTCCCTCCTGCTGCAGCCAGACCGAGCCATATGGAGGTCCCTGAAGACGTCATGGTCCCTCTGCACATGGTCCCTCTAGCCAGAGTCTCTGCTTGTCCTAAGCTCTTGGGTCATCTGCTGCAGGAACACGTCCCTGAGCCTCCCTGAGCCTCCCGAGCCCGGCAGGTACCCACGTCACTTCCCCAAGGCTATGAATCTTCACAGCCCGCTGTTCTAACAGTCAGTGCCCCGTGTGTGTCACTTTCCAGCCTCCTGGAGGACAGAGACCCTACAGTGTTTTATCTCTGTGCCTGCTGTGCAGAGTGGAGTGCCTCATACACAGCAGGTCACACCACGCTGTCACACAAATGCATGAAAACAGTTCGGGATGGGAAGGAGCCATGTGCGGCTCTGTCCTGAGCACGTGCCTCCCGCTGGCCTGGCCCCAGGCGGCCGGCACAGGAACGGGGGACTCACAGATATAGTAGTAGCTGTGTCCCTCCTTGAACTCCTTGCCCAGGGTGAAGGGCGTGAAGCGCTGGAATTTCTCCGACAGCTTCTCCGGGCCGTGCCTGGCGCTGGGCTGGTCGCACTTCCAGCGGACCTGGTCTTTGGACCGGGGCTGGCACAGCTGGTACTGCTCGTGCTCCACCAGGTACAGGGTGTACCGCTCCATGGCGGCCTCGGCCACCGTGTGGTCCTCGTAATGCGGGCAGATGATGTCCAGATAGTCGTTTAGCTGCACATGGACCGTGTAGTCCTCACTCCGGAACCTGCGCGGGCGCAGCGAGAGCGAGCCGGCGGTCACTCGGGGGCCCGGCTGGGGCTGTGAGCTTCCAAATGTTCACTGGGCCCCGTGAAGATTTTTCCAGAATCCCAGTTCTCCGTATTTATGGCTCTTGACCCCTTCGGGATCTTTACACAATCTTCAAACACGCCTGCCCCCCAGCACTACCTCTCGCTCACCCTCTAAATAGTGTCCACTTTAGTGCCCTTCGGGTACCAAAGCACTTCGTGTGGCCCCCACATCGTCGCCCACAGAAGGGCCCCTGGAGGTGTCCTGCTCTTCTCCGGGAAGCACTTTCCCAAAACTGTTCTCCCAGGGGCTCTTTAAAATGCTGTCAGCCCTCACTCTGAGACCCTTCCGGGCAATGGGGGTCAAGGAACCCCGGCTCTCACAGCACCTGCGGCTTTGAGGTCCCCCACTCCTGGCCGCCGCCCCCACCCCCAGCCCGAGCCCCTGGGTGCATTCACAAGGGCCAACTGAACCTCCATCCCAAGCCCGCTGGGCCCACAGCAAATCCCCCTGCCGGCTCCTCGGCTTTGGGCTCAGGCCTCCTAGTCCTCTTCTCCCAAAGCACCCCAGACCTCCCAGTCCCTCTACTTCCAGAGCCACGCTGCCCCCTCCGAGGAAGAGCGCCCGGAGGCCTCAGTGGGAGGCCTCCTCTTCCACCCACCAGCCCTGGGGCAGCCTGCTCCCTCCCGCAGGCCCCTCGGGCTCCAGCCGGGCGGCCCGACACCTGGCTCCAGCCGGGGCGGGGCGGGATCAGGCCGGGCGAGGGGCCTCCCCCGCCCCGCTCCGAGCGGGTCATAGGCTCTGCACTCCCCGGCGCTGCCAGCGGGACTCAGCACTGTTGGCTGCCCACCGACGCCGCGGCCCGGCTGGGGGGAGGGGAGGAGTTCGGACGGGAGGCCTCTGGGGTGGGCACCCCTTGCCCCGGCCGCGGGCCCCCCTTTGCCCCCACCGCGGCCGGGCCTGGGGGCAGCGTGCCAGCGCTCGCCCGGCTACCCCGGGCTCCTCCCCCACGGGGACGCGGCGAGGGGGGAGTCGCGGTGGCGGAGGGGGAGGGGAGGAGGCGCGCGAGTGAGGGAGAGGCTTTTAAAATTCCTCTCTGGAGAGATAAACAGAGAAGCCATTTCAGAACAGGTATTTCAGCTCTGGGCCTGGCGTCTTTCCCCCATTCCCGTGACGGGCACTGACTCATTCCTCGTCCACCCCTGCCACCCGCCCCAGCACTCATGAGAACCTGCCAGCATCTCCCTTGCCCAGCGTGCACGCCCCCCCACCCCTGACCCCGGGGCCACGACCTGCCCTGGGCCCGGTCCGGTCCGGCAGGCCCAAGCCGCTGACGGGTCTGAGTGGGCGCGGCTCCCCAGCCCAGCCCTCCTGCCCCAGCCGCGCACCTCACCCCCCTCCCCCGCCCCGGCCTGGAGCCTGGGGCCTGGGGCCTGGAGATCCGGCTGATGCCCACTGCCCTGAGTCACCCTGGCCGGCCTCACCCCCAACCAGCTCCTCGCCCCCTCATCAGTGCTGCAAGCTGACCCGGCCCGGCCGCCTGTGCACTGCACTCTGCCTGGCTTCTCTTCAGTCCTGGGGCTGGAGAGGTGTGTGTGTGTGTGTGTGTGTGTGTGCGCGCGCGCACACACGTGTGGCCAGATGGACAGGGCAGAAGCTGTGCTTGCTGGGGGCACCCATGACTCCCCTCTTGGGAGTACAATCTGTTCCACTCAGCGCTCCTCTGACTCTGACTCCCGGTCTGGGGAAGGGGGGCAGCCGCGGCGTCAGGGAAGGCCTGGAGGGGGGCAAGGAAGAGGCTCCTTCCTGAAAGAGAGGAAATCTGGGAGCTTGGGAACGGAAAAGGCCAGGTTCCCCCCTCCCTACTCATGGCTTCCTGCCCCTCCTCCTCCTCCAGCCAGCACCTGGCATGGGCATAAACAGGGACTTCGCTCTCTCCCACTAGGACAAAATCGAGCAGGAGCTGAAGGACAGGAAGCCTGCGGTGGAGAGGGCTGACCGGGTGCCCCTGTGGCCGGTGGGCAAAAGGGCACTGGCCTCCGGGGTTGGCAGCCGGCTGTTCCCTCCCAGACCCACAAGCCCCAGCCCACAGACCCCCATCAGGCAGCGTGGCCGCAGGGTCAGAGGAGGCTGGCACAACATTTTTCTGGCGGGGGGGGGGGGGGGGGGGGGGGGGGCGGGCGAGGGGTGGGGGGGGGGGGGGGGGGGGGGCGGGGGGGCACGCGTGCTAGGGCTGGGGGTGGCTAAGCTGAGTGGAGTGTTTTTCCTGACCCCAAGCGTCCCAGCCCCATTCCCTGCTCCACCCTGCCCCCCTCTCCCCTCTTCCCACAAATATTGTTCCCATAACTTCAGAAAACTCAAGGGCAAGAACAAAGGGTCCAATGGGGCTTCTTCCTCCCAATACCACTTGCCTCCCAGCTCTAAACCTGCCCGGGAGAAATTAACTCCTTCCTGCCCAGAGCCCTCTGTCACCCTTTTTAACCAATTCACTCCTTCTGAGCCCTTCCCCCCCCCCCCCCCCCCCCCCCCCCCCCCGTCTCATAAACAGGTGACTCCCTCAGCCTATGTACACACTGCATGTGCCCCTGTTATGCCAACTGGAAAGACCCCTTGTGGGGGGGGGGCTACCCCGGGGTCTTCTCAAACACAGAACACAGACGCTAAAAGTGGGAAGGCCAGGTCCTTAGGGAGCCTGCTGAAGGGTCCTTCCAGGATTGCAGTGACCATTCTGCTTGCCCCTGATGTCACATCAGGTACCTGTCCATGTGGGCAGATGTCCAAGTGACACACAGAAGCTTGTGGCAGAAGGGCCTAGAACAAGAGCCCTGACCGGCAGGAGCTGTTCAGCAAGCGCCCCTCACTTCAGGGTAACAGAGGTGCCCAAGAGAAGGAAAGGAAAGGCAGAAAGATCCCTGTGCAAGTAGTCTCGGGCGGGTTCCTGCCCAAGGGTGGGGTACTCCCCCGGAAGAAGGGAGGGGGCAAAGTCTACGGAATCCCTCCCGCCTCTGGTCAGGGTCTGGCCGGGACAGTTACCGGGGCCAGGGGGGCTCGGGGTGGGCAGTGCCACCCGGCTGCCGGCCGGAGACTCGGCGCTTACTTGGGGTTTGAACTGTTCCAGAAGACGGTGTGGCGGTCAGCAGCGGCCAGACTGCAGCACAGACCCAAGAGCGGGGCCCAGAGGAACTCCATAGCGCTGGGCCTGGCCCGGCCGGGCGAGGACGAGGGGCTCCTCCGGGTCCTGTTCCCGCGGGCTGTCTCGGCGGCGCCCTCTGCACCGCGCACGGCTCTGGCCCCTCCGCCAGGCGACTCCGCCTTTTGGGCCGGCGCCGTCCGCCGCCCCGGCCCGCCCCCGGCCCCGCCCCACCCCGCCCGGAGCGCGGCGGCCGCGGGGCTTGGGGGCTGGGAGCTGGAGGAGGTGGAGGCGGTGGGGGAGGGGAGGGCCGCGGAGCCGAGCTGGCTCCGAGCGCCGGCCGCGACCAAGGTGCTCGGCGCCGCGGCTTCGCTCGCTGGCGGCTCTGCAGGCGACCCCGTGGGCCTGTGCGGGGCTCTGGGTCTGTGTCCCCCGGCCCCGTGGCGTGCGGGAGAAGGGAACGAGCCGCACGTGCAGGTCTGCGAACGCGCGGGTCTGGCGGGCCGCAAGGTCGTCCGCAGGCCGCGCACCTTTCCCGAGCCTGGCACGCCCGGGCTCGGCCGCCCCTCCGCACACGCGCTGTTTGTTTTTGTTGGGTTTGTCACTGTTGTCTTTGTTCGGGAGATTGTGTCATCGCCTGGATGCCGGGAATAAAGTGCGACCCTGTGTGATCGAGTGTGTCACGCGTGCGGCCGGGGCTAAGGGCGCCTCTGCCCGTCATTAACAGCGCGAGCGAGGGACATTCGGGCTCCTGGGCGTTCTCTCTCGTTTCCAGTGCGCCAAAGGGCGCTAGTGACGTGCCTGAGCGCGCGCGTGTGCGCCGACACACGTGGGTACCGAGCGAAGGGGCTTTGAAAACGGAGTGAGAGTCCGGGCCTTCACCGAAGGTGACTAACTGGGGCCACGCCTGTGCGCGTGTTGGTGAACGGCGTGTCTACACAGGGGCAACGTGCACCGGCGAGCGGGGCCTGCGGGGGGCGGCGGGGACTCGCACGGCGGCCCCCGGGCCGGGCGGCGGAGGCTCCGGGCCGGCGGGACCCTCCCCCTCGCCAGGCGCTCCCACCCGCTGGACTTGGCCTCCTCGAGCCCCGCTCCCCGCCGGGATCTGCTGGCGTCTGGAGCAGGGTCGGCGCGAGGGAGGACAGGTGTTGGCCGAGGCTCGCGTGTGCGTCTGGAGCGGAGGCCCGAGGCCGTGTGCCTGCGTGCGTTCGGTGGCTCGTGTGTGTCACCGCGTGGCAGTCCGCGCGCCCGGCTGGCGTGGCCAGCGTGTGCGCCTTCCTGGCGGGCCCTTCCCCGCCGCTGCACCTCGCCGGAAGCTGCAGACCCGGGGCTCCCGGCCGGCTCGGGCCCAGCTCCCTGCAGCCCAGGCCGTTTCATCCTCTTCTTTTACGGCCGGGCCTGGCGACAGCGCCTGTAATTACACGCGGCCGCGACGCCGCTGCCAGTTGGGCGCGGAGGTCCCGCGGGGGAGGAGCCCGGGGCGAGGAGGGCCGGGGGCGGGGGGTGCTGGCCTCCGAGGGCCGCGGGCGGCAGGAGGCGAGACCCGCCCCGCGGACTGTAAACACCTCGGAGCGTAACCGAGTGTCTGCGTCCCGCCCGGCTCCGCGCTCCCGCCCCCGGCCCCCGTGGCGCGCCCGGCCCGGCGGTGGCAGACGTGCGGCGCGCGGCTCCCGCGGGTCCGAAGTCCAGCCGCCCACCACCCCAGGGTGGCGCCTCGCGCGCGCTTGGCTCACCTGGGAGGACACCTGGGTGTGGGCTTCCTACGTGCCCCTGGCGAGATCACCCGGTCCCTGCTCCGGGGATCGCCGCTCCGCGAGCGCAGGGTCTGTTTGTCCACCGCCGCGCCGGCCCGGCACCTGGCGCACGTGGTAGTTGGTCCGTCCGTGTTCGTGGAGGGAGGGAAATCCCCGCAGACGGGGGGGGGCCAGCTCCTGCGGGACTCACTGCTCTGAAAAGAAGCCGGGAGAGGGTTACGGAGGGGAGGGTTGGTGGCAGCTCCTCAGAGGGGGTGGCCCTGGGTTGCCCGCCACAGGAGACGGCTTGGGGCACACCCCCGTTTCCCGACCGCGGGGCCTGGAGGCCGGAACGTGTGGGGTCCCTGGGCTGCGCCGCTCGGCCGGGCAGGTTCGGGCGCGCTCCGCCCAGCCTGGCGGGGCCATGTCCGTTCCCGCTCTGCCTGCGTCTAGGGCTGGGGCAGGGCTGGGGCGAGCCGGGTGGGGAGGTGGTGGGGGCCTCTCCCAGCTTGGCGCTGTCCCCAGTTTTCTCGCTTGAGGCTTTGGTTCCTTCTTGGTCCCTTCGCTCCCGGTATTCGTGTCGGGGGTCGTTTGTCAGACTCGATGGGGCACCTCAGGTGCAGATGTTAAGGGCACCGGGGTAAGGGGGAGCCTAAGGTGAAATTCCTGCCCTTGGGAAGCCCCCAGGCCAGTAGGGGACAGGAGAGACAGCCACTGGCTTGGGGCTGTAGCCCGAGCTGCTGTCCACCGCGCCCCTGGCTCGCCCTGCTGCGCCTAGAGCCTCGGCGACGCCTGCTGGACCTAGAGGAGGGCTGCAGGCACCCTGCGATCCAGGAGACCTCACCAGGCACTTCCGGTCTGACGCTCGGCTGCCCCCGCTCCTTTCCCTTCCTGCCCCAGCCCCTGCCTGCCCAGGCGTCTCTTGTCCTGCTCTCAAAGCAGAGGCAGACGGCCTGTCCCCGCTGAGTGGTGCGCGGTGGTTCACTAGCAGCTCTGCTACCCCCAGGCAAACATCTGTGCTCAGTGACGCGACCTGTCTGAGGTGGCTGTCTGTCTGTCTGTCTGGGAAATTCCCTTGTGAGTCCTTCTTGGGAATTCCTGGGGTACAGGATTAGCCCTCTGAGTGCTCCAGGGCAAGCCTGGCCTCTGCAGAGAGGGGGCTGTCCACCTTGGGGGGGGGGGGCAGGGGCACTCCCTCCTGGAGGGCCCTTTCCAGTCTGGAATAGACAGAGCTGCTTGATTGCCACTCCCTTGCTGAGTGCTCTGTGGTTTGAGGTGGGGAAGGCCAGGGCCACCTTGTCCCAGGGCGCCCTGAGGGCATCTCTGGGCGATGGGGTGAGGCGGGAGGGGCCCTGTCAGGGTGAGTCCTGAGCCTGGAGCTCTGTCCCTGTTCTTCTGAAAAATAAAGGCTACGTTTCCCATCGTATTAGTAATGTGTGTATGTTTCTCGAAAGTTGGAAAAAAGAGACCAGGAGAAAGGGGCAGGGAAGGGCCAGTCACTGTTCGCATTTTGTTTCTTCCTGGCCGGCCCTTGCTTGAAACTTTGCTCATTTTAGATAGTGTGATAAATATGACTCATTTCTATTGTTACTTCTTTGTTTCCCTCTTAGCTTTGCAACAGAAGACAGTTTCCATGTTATAAACCCTTTGTATACAATATTGTTAATGGCAACGTAACAGAGGCTGCGTGGACATAAATCAGAGCCCCCCCACCCCCCCCACACACACACACTCGGGCTCTCCTCGGCTGCTGAGCACAGCTGATTGCCTCTTAGTTCTTAACAGGGTCGCCCGGGGCGGGGGGCTCAGATGGTTGGGTCTGCCTTCTGCTCAGGTCATGATCTCCAGGTCCCGGGATCGAGCCCTGTGTCCGGCTCCCAGCTCAGCAGGGAGTCTGCTTCTCCCTCTGCCTCTACTTGTGCTCTCTCTCTTTCTCTCTCAAATGAATAAATAAAATCTTAAAAAAAGAGAGAAAAGAACTTACAGATGACCCTGAGATTGACTCCCATTCAACAAGCGTTTATGGTGTGCCCACTCCAGACCGGGGCTCTGGGTGGGGCCCAGGGGCTTGGTGGAGGAAGGACAACAGGTAAGGGCCGCGCTCTCGTGGAGCTTACATTTTACATGAAATCTGGACCTCTGCTCTCTTAGATTTTGGAGGATCTCACAGATGTGAGAAAATGTTAACGGAAGATAGATTCCTTTGACTACGGGTCAATTCTCTCACTGAGGGCCAAGGTGACCAGAACCTCATGGATCTGTCCCTCCCTCAAATCCAACTCCAGAGTTGGAGGGGGTGGGGCAGACTCAGAGAGAAGGGAGAGAAGTCGGAGGTCTTCCCCGCCCCAGCCCCCAGCCCACTGTGGTGTTGGGGGTAGGCTGGGCAGGATGGGGAGTGGGAGGGAGATGGAACAGGATGTGCTGAGGAGGACGGGACTGTGGTTTCTGCACAGAAAGCACCAGAAGGTGTTTTGCACTGCTGCCTTTTCCACGGAGAACTGACTAATCACTCACGCGGAACACTGTGCCGGGAGGCGCTGGGGGCTCTGAAGTACGTCTTCGCCCGCAAGGAATTGAGTCCTCCTGGCAAATACGTGGTTAGAATATAGGCTGGGAATGTAATAGAGACCTAAGTGAGACAATGGGCTGTGGGCTCACAGAGGAAGGAATGTTTATTTGGATGAGGAGGGCTTCACGGAGGAGGGGATATTTGAAATGGGTTTTGGAGGATAAGTAGGCATTCACATTCTGAGATGAGCGTGGGAGGGCTGGGAGTCTGTGCCCCATTCCTCTGGGGGAGCCACCAGTACAGAATGGGTCTGGGGGAGGAGATGAGAGCGGAAGGCTGTTGGCAAGGGCCATGTTGCCAATGGCCTTGAACCCATGCTCAGGAAGGATCTCACACATTGTTCTGTAGCTCCCAGATCCTTGAGCAGGAAACAAGCAGCCTGGTGTGTAGAAAAATCTCTTGGGCAATTAGAATGTGGGTCAAGGAGGGAGCTCAGAGGTAGGGGGGCTGGCTAGTTCCACTGGAGGGGTAGGAGCGGGGTGGGGGAGGGGCAGAGCGCAGAGGGAGAGAGAGAAGCAGACTCCCAGGGAGCAGGGAGCACCCCTCCCATGCAGGACTCCATCCCAGGACCCTGAGATCATGACCTGAGCCTGAGCCAAAGGCATATGCTCCGCCAACCCCAGAAATAGTGGTTTGAACAAGAGGTTTTGTTTCCCCCCATGACAAAGCACTCTGGAAGCATCTGAAAGCTGCTCATTGGTGTCGTCAAGGAGCCGGTCCGTCCTGCCTGTCCCCTCTTTGCTGCCCTCACAATAGTGGTCATAAGATGGTGGCTTCAGCCACAGAGCGACATTCCTGCTGTGGGAGCCGCAGGAGAAAGGGGTGGGAGCAGAAGGTCTTGTCCTTGTAAAGATCTCTTTTTATCTGGTAAGGAAATCTTTCCTAGCAGCTGCCTAGACAATCTACTCTCTGGGGAAAGACCTGGCCCAGTGTCCACGGCTACACCTGCATGTTGGAAGGAGAAGGGGCCGCTTGGACTCAGCCTCGGGCCCACGTCCCCCAGCTGGGACCTTCTCTGCTCCCCAGAGAAACTGAGTCTCTTAGCTGGGGAGGAGGGTGGGCACCGAGCTGCACCCACTGGAGGCGGGTGGGATGTCGAGAGCCAGTGCGACTCGGGCGCGGAGTGCCCCGGGGCAGCCGGAGGTGGGCGCCTGCAGCTCAGGAGGGTGGGGGCTCAGTGTGCTTGGGGTCCGTGCCGAGCCTTGAGTCTCCAGGTGGGAGAGGAAAGCCCGCTGGATGGAGGGCTGGGAATTCCTTGGAGCTAAGGGGACCCCACGAAAAACCACTTCTTTTCTAGCTTCTGTTCGCTAGGACCCACACCCCCGCCTTACACACGCCTTCTAGAACAGATAGTACAGTTGTCCTTGAGAAGGTCAAGGAGTTAGTGACTTCTTTGCAGTCTTCCAAAGATATCTTCCCGCAAATAACTACGGAAGGATGGGGCAGGTCATCGCCAGGTTTCCCAAGACGACTGACTCATCGAGAGCTCAGGCTCCAGGGTACCGGTGACTGATGGGGGGTCTTTGTTCTCCGGTTACTGGGAACACATGTGCTCTACCACCCTCAGTAAACACCCCAGTCCCAAGCAAAGATGAGGCTCACTGTCCTCTCCTTTCCTTTCTGAGGCTCTCTTCCTATCTACTCGGGCCGTGTCCTTGGTGAACTCTGCTGGCTTCTCCTCGTGGCTCTGGTTTGGTTTCCACTCAGCATGAAGCCAAGGGGCCTCTGGCTGGGCCCGGTGTCCGCAGACCCAGTCGGCCTGCATCGTCTGCCCATTGCGACCCTCCCAGCTCCTGGTCTCCTCGGGGGGGGGGGCGGGGGGAAAGCCTGTGAAAGCAGGCAGGAGAAAGGCCACTCTCAGCGCTGCCTGTAAACCTCTTTTCCACCACTGGCTAGAATCTTCCCGGGGACATGGTATAAAACCAAGAGTTTAGATACTTATTTCAAAAGAATTCCCTTTTTTTTTTTAATTAAAAAAAAAATTTTTTTTAATTTTATGGGGCGCCTGGGTGGCTCAGTGGGTTAAAGCCTCTGCCTTCGGCTCAGGTCATGATCTCAGGGTCCTGGGATCGAGCCCTGCAACTCTCTCTCTCTCTGTGTGTTTCAAATAAATAAGTAAAAAATCTCCTTTTAAAAAAAACATTTTATTTACTTGACAGAGAAAGACACAGCAAGAGAGGGAACATAAACAGGAAAAGTGGGAGAGGGAGAAGCAGGCTTCCTGCTGATCGGGGAGCCCCAGGTCTATGGTCCCAGAGTCCCCTACCTGGGTCCATCCCAGGCCCTGGGACCATGACCTGACCTGAAGGCAGACGCTGAATGACTGAGCCATCCAGGTGCCCCAGTAAATAAAAAATCTGAACAAAAAAATACCTAAGCACATTTCTGATAAGGGCATTCTCTACCAGACCACAATGCCCTTATCACCCCGAGACAGTCATTAGTGGCAATTAAGTCAATCAAATAAAACTCTCTAGTATTCCTTCCCCAATTTTCTCTTCGTAGCATTTTTTTTTTAAAGATTTTATTTATTTATTTGACAGACAGAGATCACAAGTAGGCAGAGAGGCAGGCAGAGGGGGCGGGGGGTAATGCAGGCTGAGCAGAGAGCCCGAAGCGATGCCGGACTCAACCTGAGGGCCCTGGGATCATGACCCAAGCCAAAGGCAGAGGCTTAACCCCCTGAGCCACCCAGGTGTCCTGCTTTGTAGCTTTTCAAAAAAAGAAAAATCCAAGGTTCCATCAAGTGTCACTATGTTTGGTTGTCATGCCTCCTTCAGTTTTCTTTAATCTAAACAGGTCCCTGGGCTGCGTGAGTGGCTCAGGGGGCTAAAGCCTCTGCCTTCAGCTTGGGACATCCTGGGATCCAGCCCTGCATTCCGCTCTCTGCTCAGCAGGGAGCCTCTTTCCCCCTTTCTCTCGGCCTGCCTCTCTGCCTACTTGTGATCTCTGTCTGTCAAATAAATAAATAAAAATCTTTTAAAATAAAAAAAATTTTATTTTAAAAGATTTTTATTTATTTATTTGACAGATCACAAGTAGGCAG
>NC_081566.1:66221718-66227869 GCF_022355385.1 Mustela nigripes
CCCCCCCCCCGTCCCCTCCTCGAGGCTATGGGGGGTTTATTGTGACCATCTTGGTGAGGCCCCAGCTTAGTGCCCATGTGACGGCCGGCTCGGAGCCCTCACCTTTGTGCAACACTACGACCGCCCAGCGTGTTCAGCTGCGCACTTGATCGCGGACTGTTTCATCTTTACAGACTCCCACACATTGCGAGGTGGGCAAAGGCAGGAACCGGGCCCCCCGGCCCCCAACTAGGCCAGGAAACCGAGGCTGGAGGGCGGAGGTCTCCAGAATTCGGACGGCAGCTGTGTGGGGGGCTTGGGTCTGGGCTGCGCTCCCCCGTCCACACTGCCGCGGTGCTGGCCTGGGGGGACAG
Source organism: Mustela nigripes (assembly GCF_022355385.1). NCBI lineage: Eukaryota > Metazoa > Chordata > Mammalia > Carnivora > Mustelidae > Mustela > Mustela nigripes. Next base: position 66,222,072 of record NC_081566.1, read on the forward strand.
CAGAGGCCCGGGCCTGAGGCCGGCTGATCAGCTGTGGGCACACCGGGCGGCTGGGGGCGGGGGAGGAGCGAGTGTTTGTAGACCGTGGGACGGAGGGGGAGGAGCGGGGCACGGAGGCAGGAGGTTCTGGAAGGGACCGGAGGGGGCATGTGGGACAGGTCGATGAGGTGCAGACCTCCAGGGCTTCCGCCCACCCTGGCCTGTTCCTGCAGCCAGTGGGTGTCCTCCAGGAGCTCAGGGCGCCCTTCAGGAGCGTTCATTGAGGTCCGTTCGCACATCAGGCACTGTGCCGGTGCCGCAGCGCAAGCCAGATGAGGCGCACTGGGACCAGGGACGGAGCTAACAGAGGTGGTTGTGCCCCCGCAGAGGGGACTCCAGAAAACCCCTTACCCTCTCTGAGCCCGCAGTGACTGTCCCGGGAGCCCCAGGAGCATCAGCGTTGCTTCCACTGGGCAGAACCGGATAAACGTGGCCACGCAGAGCCCTGAGGTTCAGTGGGATTGAGCTGGGGGGCCAGGACGGACTTGGGGGGGTCCAGCCCTCAGAGCCTACTCTTCTCCCCGGGTTCCTAACTGCCCCCAGCTCCTCCCTCACCCCCTACCCTGGTCTCGGTGCCATCACTAGCCCAGGGGTCTTGGGAAGCTGAGTCTGACCCAGGCGTGTGGGGGGGGCGGTGAAGAGGAGGTGGGGAGGGGTGCACACGTGTGTTAGGAGGGGCAGGAGTGTACAAACAGAGGGCCAGGCGGGTGTGTGGAGTGTGTGGGACTCCGCTGGAAAAGCTCCTCTCGGGCACGAGTCCCATGTCCTGTCCCCGTGTCCTGGAGGGAGACTGGCTTTGGATGGGCCAAGGCCATTCAGAGTGGGCCTCAGAGACAAACCAAGCGGGCTGTGTGTCACTGGGGAACCGTCAGCTGTGGGAAGGCAGAGTGCGAGAGAAGCTTTGGGGACTCCAGTGTGGATGGTGGGCAGGGTGGCCCGGGGGGGTCATAGCTTGCGTCACAGAACCTTCCAGGCCCCGGGCTCCTCGGAAGCACTCAGTGTACATGAGGGTCCTCATCGGCACAGCCACCGTCCAGGACAGGCAGTTCCAGTGGCCTCGTTTCACAGATGGGCAAACCCCAAGTACAGACATGTTCCTAATTTCCCCGAGGCCACACAGCTGGTCAGTGGTGACGCCAGCTGCGGAAACAAGGTGGCCTGGCCGCCCAGCGGGGCACTGCACTGGCCAGCGGTCCGCCCACCGCTCCTGGAAAGGGGCAGTGAGAACGGGCCTCGGTAGGGCCCCGGGGGACACGGAGATGGAAGGCCATCCTGGAAATGACCTCTACAGATGCAGCGGTTCGAATGTGGGGGGATGACGGGGCTGTCCCTTCAGCCTTCGAAGCGCAGGCAGGAGCAAGAGCTGCGGAAGCCTACAGATAAAGTCCTCTCTTCCCCAGGCCTTTCCCGCTGGAGCTCGGAGCACAGCCAGTGAGGTGCTCCCCTGGGGCTCCTAAGGCACAAGAGGGATTCAGAGACGGGGGGACTCCAGTGCTCCTTTCCTACCAGGATGTTCCTGTGCTCTTGGCTCTAGCTCTGTGGCCCGTGCACCTGATCCCTGCCTGTCCCCCTGCTCCCGGCCTTTCCACCTATTGTGAGAAATACTGAATTTCCTTCCAATAAACCCTGTTCTGTTTCAAGTGGCTCAGAGCCAGTTTCTGTCCCTGGAGGCCAGGGACTCACCAGCAGAGAGGTCAGTGACGGTGGAAGGTCCAGACCCAAGAGGCTGGAAGTGTCAGCTGCAGACGTGTCCCCGGGGAAGGACAGGAGCTCTCCTTGAGGAGGCTGAGGTTAGTTGTGAAGTGCTCGGGGAATGGGTTGAGATGTTGCATATTTGGGACTGGGCCTGGGACAGTGCTCTGAGTGAGCAGGGAAAGGGGTTTGAGGCCCTGGAACGCATGCGAGAGAGGGCGGCTTGCAACCAGTGCCCGCCAGGACCAGGCAGGCATCGGAAGAGGAATCTGGATGGAGAGGGCTTCCGTTTTCTCCTTCATGGCGCCTCCAGAGGATCACGGTCGGCGGTGAGCGCGACGATGCAGGCGCGGCGCTCAGAAAGCAGGTGGGTCTGCTGTGTGGGAAGACCACGGGGTTAGCGATTATGATGGGAATTCTGGGGGCTTTTACTGCACAGGGACAGTCACGGATTCCAGTCCCAGGCTCCTGCTCCTATCTCCTGACCCAGGACCTCATGCTACCCCGCACCCCTGCCAAGTGCCCCTCAAACATTGCTGATGGTTCCCACCGGGCCGGTCACATGGGCTCCTCTGGGGTCCCAGCTCTCGCTGCCTGCCAGCCGGGAGCTCCCTGCTCTCTCCCCTGCCGCCGCCGCGGGGTCTCTGGCGGGTCGGGGCTGCGCACAGCTGCTCTACGGCTGGACCGACGATGGGTTTGCACCTCGGTTGCCAAGCTGTCCCGCCAGGTCTTCTGGCCCTCTCTCGGGGGGGGGGGGGGGGCTTTGCTGCGGGGCCCTGAGGGAGCTCCCTCAGCCCCTCCAGCAAGGACTCTCCTGTGAGGAGGGGTCCCCTCCTGGTTGCTTGGCGATTTTCCACCCTGGCACACACTTGCCCAACAGGACTGAGTCCTGCCACAGTCTGTCCTGGGACAGTGGCCCAGCCAAGGCTCTTGGCAGAAAGCTTGGCAGAAAGCATGAGGCTGGACCTGCTCCAGGCGCGGTTGGCCAAGGGCACAAGCAGGGCAGGGGGCAGGGCCAAGGGCACCAGGTGGGGTACAGGCCACCTGTCCATACTCTATCACAAAGGCCCAGAATGGCCATGAGGCCCCAAGGCCCTTGTCATCACTGATCTGCTTTCTGTCCCCACCATGTAGGAGGCTGAGGACATTCCCGGGACCTCCCCCTGCTGGGCCCACCTCTCCCCAGGGCCCTGTGTTCACACAACTCTCTTGACTTAGAGGGCAGCTGCACAACCCCCGGGTCAGTGGATGAACCTGGGTGCCCTGCGGGGGTCGGAGGAGGCGAGGGCTGGCAGGCAGTAGTGTCTGACCCTACTGCGGACCCCTTGTGCCCTTCTAGAACAGGCAAATCGAATGGACGGGACCAGTAGCAGTTGAGCGAATGACTGGGAGAGGGGGAGGGCGTGGGGAGGGGCTGGGGGTCCGACTGGAGGGCAAAGGCAGCTCTCTTGGGAGATGGAAATGTCTTCATCTTCACGGTGGGCATCGTGTGAATACACTTGCTGAAAGTCATCAGCACCCACACGCTTGGAAACGTGCCAATACGGGGCGCCTGAGGGGCTCTGTCGGTGAAGCGTCTGCCTTCAACTCAGGTCACGATCCCAGGGTCCTGGGATTGAGTCCTGCGTCGGGCTCTCTGCTTGGCAGGGAGTCTGCTTCTCCCTCTCCCTCTGCTGCTCCCCTGCTTGTGCTCTCTCACTCTCAACTAAATAAAATAAAATAATAAAATAAAATAAAATAAAATAAAATAAAATAAAATAAAATAAAATGTGTGAATAGTACCACACGCAAGTTCCACTTCCCTGAAGGTGACAGAAAACAAAGAACACCACCGCCATAGTCCTGGTCGCCTGGGACTCGCGTTTGTGGGTGGAGGAGAAGCAAGCCGCTGCACGGGGGTTGGGTCCCTGAGAAGGGCCCCTCTCCCCCGGCTCCCTCCGGGTGGGCGCCCCCAGCCCCTGCTGGGGGGAGAGGGGCCTTTTTTCTCTGCCCGCAACCGCCCTGACTCTAGGGACCACCGGCCTCCGACCAGGAGGCTCTTGGCTTTGAGGAGCTCCCGCTCGGGGCTGCCCCGAGCCAGCTAGAGTCTGTCCTCTTCCACCCTCACTAGGGCACCGATAAAATAAATACGACCTAGAGGGCCAGATGAAATGAAAGTAAATAAATAAATAAATAAACACCCCCCCCCAACTCACCCCAAACTTCACACCGAAATACGGGCCAAGCTGGGTGGGATGTTGAGGGGCCTGTTTGGGTGATATTTATATAAGGGGCTCGGTTCCTCCCTCAGGCAAGTAAAGCAAGTTGTAAAATTTGAAGGCACATTTTAAAATTGTTTAAAATCCTCCAAATGTGTTTCCTGTCTGGCACTGCAGTATGGGGAGCTGGGAACACGCACGTGTGTGGCCTGGAGCTCGGGTTAACGAGGGAGTTTGGAGGTGGTGATGCGGAGGGGCTGGCGGGCAACAGGGCGGAGAGAAGGAGCCCGTTGTTGGTCAGGGTGTGTGTTCCTAGTGTTGGAATGTGCGGGAGAGGCCTCAGGACTGGGGAGGGTGGTTTCTTCTGGGAAATTAGCATCTTTTTAAAAACTACTATACTGGGGCGCCTGGGTGGCTCAGTGGTTTAAGCCGCTGCCTTCGGCTCAGGTCATGATCTCGGGGTCCTGGGATCGAGTCCCACATCGGGCTCTCTGCTCGGCGGGGAGCCTGCTTCTCTCTCTCTCTCTCTCTCTCTCTGCCAGCCTCTCTACCTACCTGTAATCTCTCTCTGTCAAATAAATAAATAAAATCTTTAAAAAAAAATAAAAATAAAATAAAAATAAAAACTACTATACTTATAAATCATTAGTTAAAGGCCTGTAGGGGCAATAATGCAGGTGTGTGATTTTTACTTCTGAAGTGAGTGGGCGTGATAGGATTTGACAAGAGTCTTCGTTAGAAAGCAGCGGCTACATTTGGATACATTAGATGATGAGGTCGATCAGGACCCCCCCCCCCCCCCGCTTCTTCCTCCCTCCTGGGGCCTTCACCATGCATCTGTCCCTCCCTCTTCTGGGGCCCCGCGACATTCTGTATTTTACAGTTTACTTGGTCCCTTCCCTTTCGAAGTTCCGCTGAATGTGTCTGAGTTTGTGTGGGCTCCTGGAGCACGTGCTTTGGGGACCAGAGCCCAGTGCCGGCGGTCAGCGCTGCCCCGACTGCTCTGGGCTCAAAGCGGGCTCCTGCTCGGCTTCGTGGGACTAAACCAGTGGGCTTTCTAAGAGGACGACTGTGCAGACAATCCAGCCCCCGCACCAGCTCAGGGCACTGGTGCAGACCTAACCTGGGAGGTCCTCACACTTCAGAATTTTATTTCATTATCCGAAGCCTCGCTGCAAGGTACCTATCATTGTGCTCTAATGACTCTGTTGTTAGGAACTCCTCTGGTGAGGGGCAGCACTCTTGGGGGGCAAGATGACCCGTGGTGAGTCTGTCTTCCTTAGGACTTCTCCTGCTGCCAGGCGGGACGATGGAACGTTCTGGCTTCCGAGCACCATTCTTTGGGGGATGGATCTCGTGGAACCCAAAACCGAGCGCGGAAGGCACATTCTCAGGAGCTCGAGCTGCAGCTGGTCAGGCGCCGAGGTTGAAGGCAGCGGCGATCTGGACGGTAGGTTTGTTCCGCTCCCCGGAAGGACAACAGCGACAGTTGCTAGCTCCCTGGCGTGCAGTGGTGAGGCCGCCCCGGGGCAGAGCTGGGGCGGAGGCCTGGCGCGGACCTTTACAGGGCGGCGGTCCTCATGCCCTTTCCCCGGCTTCCCCGCTGCCCTGGGGAGGGCCTGGCGCCTGGGAAGAAACAGGAGCTGAGGAGCCAGGAGGGCTGGGGGCTGGAATGCTAAGGAGCAGCGCGGTCTGCAGTCTCCGCGTTCTCACCTGCGAGAAGCGAGGAACAGTAAGGGCCTTCCCGGGGTTCACGGTATTTTAGTAAAAGGCCGGGCAGCTGAAGTGCGCATGCGCGGCAGGTGTAAAGGGCGCGTGCGCGGCAGGTGTAAAGGGCGCGTGCGCGGCAGGTGTAAAGGGCGCGTGCGC
>NC_081566.1:66227879-66232467 GCF_022355385.1 Mustela nigripes
CTTGCCCCCAACCCCACCTGGCAGGCCCCCTCGTTCCCGCGCCTGCCCGCGCAGGGAGGCTACAGTCCGCTCCGACTGAGGCTTAGGACTTCGCGGACGAGCTCGGGGCACACCCAGTGACACTGCGCCTCGGACAAGCAGTGACGACGCGCTCAGTGCGGGTCCGTCCGCCGCCGCGTTTCGGACACGGGGAAGGTTCCGGTCCGCTGGGACTGCGGTCCTCGGCGGCGGACGGGGGCGGCTCTGCCCTGCGGCCCCCGCGGCCCTGTCGGCCTCCGCACGGACTGACCCGGGCCCCGAGGAGCTGCTGGGCGGAGCGGCCGTGCACAGCCCCGCACCGAACCCCCAGGAGCCCCGGACCCGAGAATCGCGTCCTCATGGGGACCCGGGGGCTGGTCCGTGCCCCCAGCTGGCCGCCGGGAGCACCAGGCTCCGGGCCACCGCCGCCGCGGCTCCCCGTGGGCAGTCTCGGCCAGGGCCCGGCTGACTGTGGCATTTGCCCACGTTTTTAAGAGAGCGATGTTCTTCTTTTCCTAAGATTTACTTATTTGTTTGAGAGAGAGCGAGCAGGAGCAGAGGGGGAGGGGAAGCGGCCCCCCGCCCCCCACTCCGCTGAACAGGGACCCCCGCAAGCCCGGATCCCGGGACCCTGAGATCACGACCCGAGCCGCAGGACGGAGCACCCAGGCGCCCCAAGAAGAGTGATGTTCGGAAGGGGGGGTATCGGGTTGATTTGGGGCTGAGTTTCGTTTCCTGAGCCCTAGATGACATGGCAAAGACTGGGGCTTTGGGACCAGAACAGTGAAGTTTCTAAACTACTAGAAACGTCTAAAACGCTGTTTGCTTTAATATGTGGATAATTCTGGCACTGCTGTTGGAAGTGTTGTGAAACTCGACCCTGAGCAAAGTCCTCTCTGACGCGGCCCGGCAGAGGGTGTGGGACACACAAGTGGACGTGGTGCGCGGCAGGAAGCTGGGGCCGCCTGGACTTTGGTCTTCCCAGCGTTTGAGTTTGGGAAGTACCAGAAGGAAGCTGTAGCCCTTAAGCAGTGGTATCTGATAGGTCATCTCCGGGGCTGTTCCTCAGGCAGACACAGCGGCTCCGGGCCTCGGCGGCCAGGTGGCCTCCTGGTTTGAGCTGGGAAGGTTGACAACTGCTCTCTGGACCGGGCACATGGGTTCCCAGGGCAGAGGGGGACTGACCAGCAGGAAGTCTCAAGCTGTCTGTCTGCCTGAGCTATGGGGTGGGCCTCCAGCCCTGAGAGGCGAGCTGCTTTTTTTTTTCTTAGCCCCCTTTGTCTACTTTTATCCCCATCTGAATTTCTATGTGTTCTGGGGACTTGGTTTTGTTTTGTTTTAAGATTTTATTTATTTATTTGACAGAGAGAGATCACAAGTAGGCAGAGAGGCGGGGAGGGGGGGGGAGCACTGAGCACTGAGCAGAGAGCCTGATGCGGGGCTCAATCCCAGGACCCTGGGATCATGACCTGAAGGCAGAGCTAACCCACTGAGCTACCCAGGTGCCCCAGGACTTGGGTTTAGAAGGAGGTGGGAGAGGAAGAGAGAACCAGGCTCTTCGTTCAGGAACTGAGGACTGGGGTTCCCCTCCACCGTGGAGGCCAGTAGGCCGGAGAGCTGGGACTTGCAGTCGAGCTGTTGGACTTTGACCCTCAGCTCTTCCCACGGAGACACTCGGACTTGTGGGAACAGAAGGGGTGAATTGTACATATCTGTTTCTCAAAACCACAGTACAGTTAGTGTGAATTGCGGTGTGATAGTAGCGTGGCTTCCCCAGGAGAGAGGAGAGAACACATCACTAGAGGGGGGAGTGGGGCTCATCGCTGGAAGAAGAAGCGGCTCGAAGGTGGGTGCCTGCGAGGCGAGGGCGCTCTGGGTCGCAGGGCGCTCTCAGCCTTCAGAAGCATGAGGCACCTCCATGCTGGTGGTAGCCCAGGGGTGAAACGGGGAGGGCTTGGGAAAGGGCAGCCTAGGGCAGAAAAGCCCCCTTTCCTGCACCCCTGCAAACCTCCCCCCAGAGAAGGCCTCCCCCCTGCCCTGAGGCCCTGAGCCACTGAGAGGTCACAGCAGGCTCCCTGCTGTACACACTGTCTCTAAGCTGAGGAATTTGTAGCTAGCCTGTAGGGCTTACTGGTCCACCAGGACGTCTGGCCAGCGCCCTGTTCACTTCCACCCTGAGCCTCCACCCTGCCTCCCACCTGGGGGATGGCGCGGCTGAATTCCCCAAACCCACAGGAAACAGCACGGGAGCCGTCCTCTCCCTCGCTGGTCACTCAGTCCCTCAGTCCTCGGCAAATCGTGTCAGATCTACCTTCCTGCAGGTTCTGAGCCCGCCCCGGCTCTACCCTGCAGGCTCCTGGTTCTGCTCTCACCCCTGGTCCCATTCTGTACACACAGCCCAGAGAGACCTTTTTTTTTTTTTTTAAGGTTTATTTATTTATTTGACAGAGATCACAAGTAGGCAGAGAGGCAGGCAGAGAGGGGGGATGTAGGCTCCCTGTGGAGCAGAGAGCCCGATGCGGGGCTCGATCCCAGGACCCTGAGATCATGACCTGAGCCGAAGGCAGAGGCTTAACCCACTGAGCCACCCAGGCGCCCTGAGACATTTTTTTTTTAAGATTTTATTTTTAGGAGCACCTGGGTGGCTCAGTCGTTAAGCAAGCGTCTGCCTTTGGCTCAGAGTCCTGGGATCGAGCCCTGCGTCGGGCTTTCTGCCCCATGCGAGGCCCGCTTCTCCCTCTCCCACTCCCCCTGCTTGTGTTCCCTCTCTCACTGCGTCTCTCTCTGTCAAGTAAATAAATTAAAAAAAAAAAAAAAGATCTTGTTTTAAATAATCTCTACACCCAGCATGGGGCTACTCGATAGCACTCCCTTATCAAGAGTCACGACCAGCAACTGAGCCCACCAGGTGCCCAGGAACTTTGAGATTTATCCGGGCTCCCCAGGTCGAGCCCGCCAGTGGCCCCAGTCACACCTACAGTGACATTCAGGGGCTTGCTGTGGTCTCCCCAGGCCTCTGTTGTCTGGCCCTGGCTCCCTTCCCCAGGGGCCCAAACCATTTTTTTCCCTTGTCCTCACTCTCCAGCTGCGGGGTAGTTTGCCTCAAACCTCAGGCTGGAACACTTTCCCCAAGATACAGACTTGGCTGGTGCGGATGTCATCTCCGTGGGGAGATCTTCCTGAGGACTGTCTCTCTCTCTGACACACACACACACACACACACACTCCTGTTCCTCTTCACCCTCCTTTGCTGCTTTATTTTTTCTCATAGTACCTGTCACTGCCTGACTCCTATGTGTGTTTGTAGAGTTCCTTTGCTATTTCTGTCTGGTTCTTCCAGGAGTTTGTAAGCTCCATGGGGGCAGAGACTTTGCTCCTGAAGCAGAGAGCAGTCCCAGGCACATGGAAAGATTGGAAAACATAGGAAGGGCATGGCTCTAGCCTCGGGAACACCAAGCAAAACAGGTGAAAGGAGCAAATGGATAGAAATAACAATCCTTAGGCTGAGTGGGAGACCCTGCCCCTTCCCCACCTGTTTCCTGAAAGCCAGGACTGCACTTTCAGGAATGAGACCTGAGGTCTCTTTTCTAGAAAACACCACAGAGGCTGGTCCCAGAGAAAAGGTCAACACTGAAAGATGAGGAAGTCATTAGCTGTCTGCTTATTCCTGCCGCCCACCCGCAAATATTTATTGAGCACCTACTATGTGCCAAACGGTATTCCAGGAGCTGGGACTCTGGCTGTGAACCGCACTGACACAGATCTCTGCCACGAGGAGCCCATCTCCTGGGAATGACCATAAACCGGGTCCTGCCCGCACTTACCCATCAGTATTTGTGCCCCCTGGTGACATATGAAGGGAAGCCAAGGACCAGCGGGCACCTGAGGAAGCAGCGATCACAGCACACTAAGGGAGAAAAGGAAATAGTGTGGGAAGTAGAAGAATCCCTAGGAAATGGCAACTGGGACGCCTGGGAGGCTCAGTCCATGGAGCGTCTGCCTTCAGCTCAGGTCATGATCCCAGGGAGCCTTGTGTTGGGCTCCCTGATCAGCAGGAAGCCTGCTTCTCCCTCTCCCTCTGCTGCTACCCCTGCTTGTGCCCTGTCTCTGTCAAATAAATAAACAAAATCTTTTTTTAAAATCATTTTTAAAGTTCTTTTCTTTTCTTCTTCTTTTTTTTTTTTTTTAAAGTAATCTGTATGCTACTGTGGGGCTTGAACTCACCACCCCAAGACCAAGAGTTGGGTGCTCTAACTGACGGAGCCACCCAGGCACCCAAGTAACTGATATTTTTAGAGGTAAGAGAGGATTCGTGAAATAATAAGATTATATTAAAAATAAACTAGGGCTCCTGGGTGGCTCAGTTGGTTAAGCAGCTGTCTTTAGCTCAGGTCATGATCCCGGGGTCCAGAGATCGAATCCCACATCGGGCTCCCTGCTCAGTGGGGAGTCTGCGTCTCTCTCTAACCCTCCCACATCTCGTGCTCTCTCCCTCACACACATTCTCTCTCTCAGATAAATAAATAAATAAATAAATAAGTCTTTTTAAAAATTAGAAATTTGGGGCGCC
>NC_081566.1:66237467-66313452 GCF_022355385.1 Mustela nigripes
CCTTCCTTCCTGGGCGCGGAGCAGCCCTCGGGAGGGAAGAAGGCCCCCACGGCCGGTTTTAAGGGCTTTTCTAGCGGCTCACCGGGCGCCCCTTTCTCGCGGCCAGACCAGGTACTCGGAGGCCAGGAAGGGCGCCCAGACTGCAGGCCTCGGGACCAGAGGAGGACCATCCTCCAGGCCCAGAGCTGGGCGGGGGGTGGTGGGGCGAGCCCAGAGCTGGGCCGGAGAGGAGGGGCCTGTGTCCAGAGCGGGCAGTGCTTGCGCCCAGATGTGGCCCCAGAGGGGATGAGGCAGGATCTGCCGGTCTCTCCCTGGGTCTGTCCCCCAGGTTCGGGGTCTGGTGTCTGCATGTGCACCCAAGTGTGCACGTGAGTCTGCCCTGTGGCGACAGGGGTTTCTCTGGTCCCAAGCTCGCCTCTCTTTGTTACTGTCCCCTCCCTCACCAGCGTGGGATGGGTGTGGGGGGAAGCTGGGGGCTCCCGGGAGGGGCTGTGGGGGGTCTGGGTCTGAGTCTCGCCGTGTATGCGCGCGGACGTGTGCAGATCCTCAGGGCTCCAGGGCTCGTGTTTGTGTCTACGTGTAGGTTTCCAGAGGGTGTGAACGCGGCATCACTTGACCCCACAAGCCGGCCTCCTCCCTTCCCTGGTTTTTCCCAGACTCCAGACTTTGTCCCGTGGGTTTGGCCTGAGCTCTGCCGGGCACTGAACCCTGTTTGGCTGGTCGGTTGCGGTTGGACGCCAGCCCTCAAGTGCATCCCGCTGTGTGACCCTGGATATGAGTGTGGCTCCTGGAGCCCGCGTGTGGCTTGTGTTTGCCAGCGTCAGCGTGGCTCTGGAGCGTGTCCCGCACGCACGCCCAAGTGTGCGCACAAGCGTGAAGGGGTGTGTATCAGCGCTCCTGCTTGGCGCATGGCGGAGGGGGCCCAGGGAGGCCCCTTCCACTTCAGCTGTGTCAACAAAGCCCCTGCCTTCCGCTCTCAGGCCCTTCTTGGTCGGTCGCCCCAGCCCCCTTCCCAGAGCGGTGAGTGTGATGGACGTGTGGGTCGCAAGGTTGTGAAGAAGACGAGCAGGTGTGGACTGAAGGGAGCAAAAGTGGGTGCGGCATGAGGGTAAGGCCCAGGCATCCCCGGGCTAACACCAGCCCTCAGGAGCAGCTTAGGGGGCCCCAGGCCACTGAAGCCTCGCTCGGGTCCCTGGGCTGGCTCATTCCCCCTCTTATAGCCCAGGCCGGGGACAGTCCTGGGATCACCCCCAGCCAGACGCCATGTGGAGAGCCAAGAGCTGGGTGCTGACCTTCTGGGGGAGGGGCCGTATCTGTCCCACCCAGGGCCCAGCCACAGGAAGCTAGACCTCCCCAGGGTCCGGTCCCCGGCTGGTCCTTGGGTTTCTGCCTGACGCTGCTCTTGTTGCCCTGGCTGGCCTGACCCCAGCACCTCCATGCCAGTCCCTGGGCCTGCCTGGGTCCCCAGTCTGTCCCCAGTCTGTGCCCAGTCTGTCCGAGGCTGAGCCCGCCAGCCTGTATGTCCCCACCCCTTCCTGCTTATGCCCTCTACCCAGCTCGGGTCCTTCTTCCCCGCTCCCAGCACATGTTTCCCATCCGAGCCGATGTCCCTGCAGCCGAGCTCAGTCCCTGACCCCAGGCTTGCCACCTGAGCAGAACAGAGAGGGTGAGGGAGGCGTGTGAGGCTTTGGGGCTGAGCGCGCTGGCCAGACAAGACAGGCCCATCCCTGAGGCCCTAGCCGCTAACATGGGAGGGAAGGAGAGGTGGCTGGAAGGGGCTGGAGAAGCCCTAGGATGCCACGTGGGCCGGGGCCTCGCTCCTTCTGCCCTAGGCCAGAGCACAAAGGTAGGGAAGGTAGGGCTGAGCCCTGATCAGCCCTCGGTGAAGCTCCCTGCGCCCCTCAAGGGTCAACACCCACCCTTGCAAATGGTCCTGCCCCTCTTCCCTCTGCACAGCTGGGTTAGGGTGACGGGTGCCCAGGGGCAGAGGGCGCGGCTGCTCCGAATCTCACCCCCGCCCACCCAAGTCCTTGTCGGCTCCTGCAACTAGCTGTGTCCTCAGGAGCCCCTGGGACAGCGCTCAGAATTCCTGCCTGTGTTTTGCTATGGCCCCTGTTGAGGCCCCGGGGGGACACAGACAAGGGCCCAGGGGCCCCTGATGGGCAGATGGGCTGGGGCTTTGGGTGGTGACGGCCCAGCCTCCCCTGAGCGGACAGTAAGGGCAGCCCAGGTGTCGGAGGGTGGCAGACAGAGGAGGTGGCCCCACCCGCTCCCTGCCCCCCTCCAGGGCTCCCGTTACCTCTGCCCCCTCCCCAGTAGCCCAAATGCCTTGCTCAGTCCCAGATCCCATATTCTTTTTTCTTAATTTAAGGATTTTATTTATTTATTGGACACAGAGATCACAAGTAGGCAGAGAGGCAGGCTTTTGCGGGGGAGGCGGCTTCCCGCCGAGCAGAGAGCCCGATGCGGGGCTCGATCCCAGGACCCTGAGACCATGACCTGAGCCGAAGGCAGAGGCTTAACCCACTGAGCCCCCACATTCTGTCCTGTGCTGTCCTGTCCTGTTCCCCCTGCCCCACCCGTCGGTAGGTGTTGAGCATGGATGGTTTGTCCCCTTCCGCCCCTCCTGCCCCCTCCTGCCCTCGGGCCCTGGCCCCGGTGTCACCTCACCATTGCCTTGGCCAGGACCCCCCCGGGCCCAGTCCACTTTGATGCCACAAGGCAGGGACCTTGTGCCAGGTAGGCTCAGGGTCACTGGTGTCTGTCCATCTAAGACAGAGGAGGCTTGCCCAAGGGGAGGGCCCCACAGGCCCCCCGGGGTCCAGCCCTAGCTAAAGCGCAGATAGTCTTTCTCTTTAGCCCCTGCTTGGGGTGGTTTAAAGGGTTTCAAGTATCAGCCTTGGATCCCCAAGCAGCTCTCAGTCTCCTCGGGGACCTGGCAGCACGGTGGAGACAGGAGCCCAGGACACCTGAGTCCTAGGGCCGTTCTGCCGTGCCCCCTTGTCCGCATGGCTGGGCGACTCACTTGCCCCTCTGGACTTTGATTTCCCTGTCCTGTTTTTTTTCTTTCCTTAGTTTATTTAAGTCCTCTCTAAACCCAGCGTGGGGCTCGAACTCACCACCCCGAAATCAGGAGTCACGTGCTCCTCTCACTGAGCCGGCCAGGTGCCCCTAGTTTTCCTGCCCTTAGAATGTGTGGTTCAGACTGGCTCCCTCAATCCAGATTGGGGGTCCTTTGATGTCTTTCTGCACAGACTCCACGTGACTTTGGCGGAAGGGTGGCAGGAAGCCATTACGACATGTGCCAAGCTGTCGCATGTGGCAGTAGAGCTGCCAATGGGCAGAGTGGAGTGCGGTGACAGTCACTTGCCAGGCCCTGTCCCATGTGCCAGCCCCAGGACCCTAACCTGGGGAAGTGGCCTCTTAGACCCTCAGGCTTCCCCTCTGGGCTTCAGGGACAGTGAGCCTTCCAAGGGCGCGGTGCTCCCAGCGCTGGCAAGCACGGGGTGCGGTGCCTGGCACACTGTGGGGGTCAGTGAATGGGGGGCGGCTTGCTCGAGGTCCCACCCCCCCGTGCCTGGCCCCCTGTCTGGATTGCTGTTTTTTGTGTTTGTTTGTTTTTTTCTCTTAAGATTTTATTTACTGGGTCTCCTGGGTGGCTCACTTGGTTCGGCATTTGCCTTCAACTTGGGTCATGATCCTGGGGTCCTGGGACGGAACCCCTCCCAGTGGGCTCGCTACTCAGCAGAGAGCTTGCTTCTCCCTCTCCCTCTCCTCCTCCCTCTGCTTGTGTCTGCTCGCTCTCTCTCTAATAGATAAATGAAATCTTTACCAAAAAATACTTATTTGGGGCACCTGGGTGGCTCAGTGAGTTAAGCCTCTGCCTTCACCTCACCTCGGGTCCTGATCTTGGGGTCCTGGGATCGAGCCCCATATCGGGCTCTCTGCTCGGCAGGGAGCCTGTTTCCTCCCCTCTCTCTGCCTGCCTCTCTGCCTACTTGTGATTTCTCTGTGTCAAATAAATAAATAAAATCTTAAAAAAAAAAAAAAAAGAATATGGGACCTGGGACTGAGCAAGACATTTGGACTACTGGGGAGGGGGCAGAGGTAACAGGACTACAGGCAGGGGCGGGGAGCGGGTGGGGCCACCTCCTCTCTCTGCCACCCCCTGCACCTGGGCTGCCCTTACTGTCCGCTCAGGAGAGGCTGGGTTGTCGCCACCCCAAAGCCCCAGCCCTAAGTCTGTGCACGCTCCAGGCCCCAGCCCATCTGCCCATCAGGGGCTCTCTGCCTACCTGTGGTCTCTGTCAAATAAATAAATAAATAAATAAATAAATAAATAAAAAAAATCTTTAAAAGATATTTATGGGGGGAGGAGAACATGAGTGTGGGAGAGGGGCCGAGGCCCAGGGAGAAGCAGACTCCCCAATGTGGGGGCTCGCTCTTAGGATGCGGCCAGCAGGAGCCACAGGGGCGAGGAGGGGCCTCAGCTGGGACCCAGGCTGCCCACGCAGCTAGAGAACCCAGCTGGGATAGACTCCCAAGGGTGCACAGCTTGACAATAAGGCACGTCCTCCCTGGCAGGTTTTGGCACCTGTGGTCACCCCCTGCCCACCCCCACAACGGCGCCTGCACAACCCTGACCTCACCCAGCCCAGAGGGGCTGCGTGGCTGTTCCCCTGCCGTCTGGTGCCTTCTGCCTCCTCTCCTTTCCTGACAGGCACAGGGTGCTGGAGTCAGGTGAGCACCCCCTCCCGCCCCGTGCCAGCACACTCTCAGCCCTTGGGCCTTGAGGGTTTAAACGAATAAAACAAAATTACCAAGGATTATAAAGGAAATCAACTACATGGAAACACAGTTATTAAAACATTTCCATTTTTTGGTCTAGTAACATAGATGCTTCTGGACTAACACATTAAAAACCGGGACGGTCTAACAATGAGGGTCCATCCAAAGTAGTGACGGGAACAAATGGTGGTTTGAGCTTCAAAAACTGTAATGCAGCCGGAAAGCGGCGGTGGTTTCTGCTGGTGACAGAGACACGGGTCCCCTGCTAACTGTTTTGGCTGGTCGCCCAAGTGCAGAAGAGAATGCTTCGTTCCGGTTACGAGTGGAAACAACGATGTGATCTTTTTCCCTGTCTGGGTTCGCAGCCTCCCTGAAGCCTGCAGACCCGGATCAAGACCCCGAGTGCGGAGTGGACGGGAAGCAAGGGGAAGCTGTCCGGAGGTGAGCGCCCCCGCTGGCCCACACTTAGGGCGGCCCTGAGAGACATGGGGTCCAACTCAAGTTTCTGCGGAGAAATGTGGGTCTCTCGGAGGGTCAGTGATTTGCCCAAAGGCAGCCAGGCCGGGCTCTAGCCCCGGGGCCTCCCTGCACTCAGAGCTGCCTCCTAAGGGAGACCGGGCCACAGAGGAAGTTACTCGCTCCATCCTCTGGCCCCCGAGTCCAACCCCACCACCCCTGCCCCCCTGACCTGTGGGTTTAACCAGAGTCCAGTCGGGCGATGGTCCCTGAAATGACACACAGTTCGTTATTTTTATCTCCAGTTTATTTTTTTTAGACTAAGAGCAGAGTATGAAAGTCACAGCCAAAGCACTTGAAAAAGGCCCGGAGGATGGGTAGGGCCACAGAGGGCGGGCAGGGCAAGGTCATGGGGTTTGGGTCCCGGCTCAGGGCTGGACGGGAGGGGGCGTTGTTGTCACACGGTCTCCAAAAGTGTCTGTGCGTTGCATAGGTCTTGTCTTCACAGAAGACACAAGAGGGGCCAGGGGGTCCCCCTGTGGGGGCCTAGCCTGGTGGGGAAGGGGTCTGAAGCTGGAAGGAGACGTCCAGGAAGGTCAGGGAGTTAAGGAGGGGGAGGGAGTCTGTCCGTCTGTACATTATATATAGAGATATAGCGTCTGTACATGCCTGCTGGAACCCCGGTGCCCACCCCGTGTCACCCTTGTCCACCGCCCGCCCCCCCCAGGGGTGTCTACTTGTAAACTTGGATTCAATCCAAACCCCAGTCCTGGGCGCGGGAGTGGGAGGAGGAGGACGTGCTTATTGCTGTAAACAGGGGAGCGGGGCAGTGGGCCACCCCCTCGCCCATCTAGTCCCCTCCCTGTGTTCCGCCCCTAGAAGAGAATGACGGGGGGGTGCCTCCCACGCTGGGGTCTGCTCTCTCTGGGGCAAATTTGTCTCTGGTGGTGACAACAGGGGAGGGTACCAGGGGTCGGAGAAAGGTACCAGAGCCACAAGGCCACTCGGGACCCGTGGCTGTCCCTGCGTCTGGTCCACTACAGGGCCCTACGTGGGGAGAGAGGGGGCAGAGGGGGCGGGCCCAGATGTGTGGCGCAGACCGCACTGCCAGCCATCGGAGGAGGGGTCGAGGCCCCACAGCGAGGCTTCCCTGGGAGAGGCCCAAGTCTCCCTGCCCTTCCCCAGCCCCGCGTGTCCCCGCCAAGGGAGGGGGCAGAGCTAGGAAGCCAAGAGCGTCATGAGGAAGAAGGCGATGCCCACCGCCAGGGGCAGGTGCTCCCGCTTGGGGCTGGTCCCGCTGATGCTCTTCTCAAGCTTGGGCACCTGCGGACTCTCTCCCTCAAAGTCTTCTGTGGGCAGACGGACAGAGAGCGCGGTGAGGGCCGGGCTGCGCGCGCGGGCGGGGCACGCGGCGGCGGCGGCGGCGGCGGCGGCGGCGGCGGGGCGGAGCCGGGACGTGGCCACCCACGGGGCCGGGCGGGGCGAGCGGGCGGGGCGAGCGGGCGGGCTGCGCCCCGGGAAGGCATGCGGGGCGAGCAGGCACGGGGCTGCGGTCCCAGCAGCGGCCCCCAGAGGGCGCTGCGCAGACTCACCCAGCACGTTGATCCTCACATGGGGGCCCATGGTGAACGGGGGGAGGGTGGGGGCCGGCTTCTGCCCGGAGTGCGGTGCTGCGGGGCGCGGGGCGGGTGGGAGAGAGGAGGGGAGCGTCAGGGCCAGGACCCCCCCCCACCCCGCCGCTACAGCTGGGGAGCGAGTCCCCGCTCGGGGGGGCCCCCCCGCCCCGCCCCCGGGAGCCCGGGAGCCCCGAAGCGGGAGGCGAGGGCGCGCTGGCGGCCGGCGGCGGCACTCACTGGCGGCGCAGCAGACGAACACCTTCATCCTCAGGCACTTCCAGTGCGGGCCGTGCGCGGGCGTGGCTGCGGGCGAGACGGGGCCTCAGCTGCGTCCGCCGCGTCCCGCCCCTCCGCGCCGCCCCCTGCCCGGCTCCCGGGCCCGCGGACGCGAGTCGCGTGGCTACGCCGCCGGCCCGGGCAGCCCCCGCGGTCCCAGCCCTCGAGAAGCCCCGGCCCTGAGGTCTCAGTCCTGCGACGTCCCTCGGGGACGCGGTGACCCCGCGACCCAAACTTCGGGCCGCCCCCAACCCTCCTCGCGTCTCAGACGCCGCAGGAGCCGCAGCCTGCAGCCCGCCCGCCCCACGCGGCGTCCCGGGGTGTCTCGCGCCCCGCGACGCGGACCACGTGGCAGCCACGTGGCCCGCCCCGGCCCCTGCGGACCCCACGCCCTGGCCAGACGCTGACTCTCGCCTTTAGGCCACCCCACCGCCCCAAATCCCTGACACTCGCCGTCAGGCCCAGGCCCACCCCACTAATCCCGGGCCCTGCCGACCGCCCCCCCACCCCCGGCCGGACTGACACTCGCCGTCAGGCCCACACCCCTACATACCTGGCCCCTGGGGACCTCATCCCAAGGCCCTCACGCACTTTTTCCCCGCCCTGCCCAGCCCAGCCCGGCGCCGCAAGCTCCCCGAGCCCCCGGCCCCGGGGCCCCACCCCCTGGGCATCTCCCAGACCCTTTCCTTACGCCCCTCCCCCGGACTCCACCCCTTGGTCGTCTCCCTGGTCCGCTCTCTAGGCTCCGCCCTTTGTCCCACCCCTCGGCCGCTCCCTAGGCTCCGCCCCTGGCCGTCTCCCAGGCCCTCTTTAGGCCCCGCCCCGGCCCACCCCGACACCCCCGGCCCCGCCCCCGGCCCCGCCCCCGCCCCCGGCCCCGCCCCGGCCGTCACTCACAGATGTAGTAGTACTCCTGGCCGGCGTGGAACTCGTAGCCCAGCGAGAAGGCGCTGTAGCGCTGGAACTTCTCCGAGAACTTGATGGGGCTGTGCGGGGCGTGCGGGCGGTTGCACTCCCAGCGCTTGAAGCCTTGGCTGGCGTTGCAGGTGCGGTAGCCGGCGCGGCTCACCATGTACAGCACGTACTGCTCCGCCCCGCCCCCGGGGCCCGGGCCCGCCCCGGGGCCCACCCCCGAGCTGTTGTAGTGGGGGCAGTAAATATCCAGATAATCGTTCACGTTCACCTGCACCGTGTAGCCCTCTCGCCGCAGGCTGCGGGGGAGAGGAAGCGGGTCAGAGCGAAGAAACCCCACGCCAACCCCCGTCCCACGCCGCCGCTCGGCACAGCTTCCCTCGGGCCTTCGCAGCCTCTCGGCGTTTCTCCGGAGCCGCCTCTCTTCCCAGCGCCTGTCCCCGTCCCCGTCCCCGTCCCCAAGGCCCTAGCGCCACCAGGCCCACGGCAGCTGCCCACGCCCACGCCTCGTGCTGTCCTCCTCCCGGCGGCCGCCAGAGGGCAGCAACGGCGCAGGGAAGCCCGGCCTGCCTCCAACGGCGAAGGGGGGACGTGCGCTTTGGTTGCCACAGAAACGGCGCAGGCCCCAGCGACTCCCAGACCCCGGCCCGGATTTCCTCCGCCCATCCCCCACAATCCTCCACTGCGGGGGGGGGGGGGGAGTGGTCGGGGACTGGAAGGGAAGGGGGGAGTGGGAGGGATCCCTTCCCAGAGATGCGCACCTCTCCCGCATGCTTCCCTGCCGTGGCCAGCGCACCCCCGAGGCCAGTCGGCCAGGACCTGACCTCACAGACGCAGGTGTGGACGCTTCGCGCATATCCACGCCTAAGTGCCGTGGCGCGCACACAGACACGCGCACCGTCCGCGCGGGAGGCACACACCTGGGGGAGCCAGGCTGCCTGTGTGTTGGACTCGCACGCAGGACTGGTTGACCTCAGACATCTCAAGCTCTCTTCCTGCGCCCACCCTCCCCACCCCTGCGCCCCCCCAGACACACACACACACACACACACACACACACGAGGCGCACATGTCCTCTCTGCGCTATTCCTGGCAATCAAGGTCCCCAGTAACTGAGACAACAGAGCTGGGAGCAGGGGCTCAACAGCAAGCCGCACGCGGTAGCATGCCCACCGGCCCAAACTTCCATCTCCCCACACCGTCCTCCTCAACCACTGGCCCTGAGTGGTGCTCGGCGGAGAAGTGGGCAGAGTGCCCGGGCAAGATGGCTGAGCCCCCTACTTCCTTGATTCTTCTATGGGGACACAGGAGCAGACGCTGGGTCCCACCTAATCCCCACCTGCCTTGCCAGCCGTCATCAAAGTGTTGGTCTTAATGCCCTGGGTGGGGGTGCGGGGATGGGAAAAACATCCGAGTGGAGAAAGAAACTCAAGAGAAGTAGGGGGAAGTTTCCCCAAATTTCTTTAGGGTAGGAATCCACACATCCCTCCAGGGAGAGGAGAACATGGTGGACACAGAGGGCCCGGAGCACTTGGCAGCCTGTCATACCACAGGGGTCTCTCAGTCCTGGGAACTCCCTGAGGGGAGGGACTGGCTCCTCCGGTCACCAAGCACCTCCCAGTTCCACAAATAGTCATTAGATCCATTAGAGAAACAAGCTTGAGGCCTCTGAATCGGGCGGAGCTTTGAGGGTCCCTCCCCACCCAACCAGACTTGCTGGGCCTGGCCTGTGCCACCCCCTCCCCAAGCGCTCCCTTCCAAGCCTGGCAGGGAGCAGAGAGATGAGAGCTGGTGCCTGGGCACCTCAGTGGGAATGGGCACAGCCTTCTTGAGTCATCAGGAATGCCACCAGTCCCACCTGGTTCCCACGGGAGTGATGGGTCACTTAGGCCCCTCCCTGGCCCTGGCACTCAGGTGGGCAGGAGTCTCGGCCTGGGGCACTGGGAGCAGGAAAACGGGTTAGACCAGGCCGAGTTCCTGGCGCCACCTGGGTTTGCCTCTCTATCCCCAGCTTCCAAGTCTACTGTTCCTCCCCCATAGGCTTTGAGGAGGGGACCACCAGTGATAGGGGGCTGGGCCCAAAGCCGCAGCCCAGCCACCCTGGGACTTCTGTCCTTGAGCCTCACCTAGGTTTCCAGCCCTGCTGTGAAAGGACCCTTCCCTGGGACCCTGCCCATCTCCCCCTAGAACACAGCCTATCCCAGGAAGGAGTAAACCAAAGCCAGGGTCACTGGGACAGGTGACCTCAGTTTCCTCGACAGGGCGGAGACTGGCCTTACAGAGAGGCCTGTGGGTGAGCCCCAGTGAAGAGAAGCCAACTTCTACCTCTCCCTGGGCTGGGTGGCAGGAGGAGTCCCTGAAATGCCCCCCAAGCTGGGCGGGTGGGAGGAAGTACGGCTTGTGGCATGGCTGTGGGCAACTGGAGTCTGGCGGGCAGGGGACTGGGTGTCCCCAGTCACAACTCCTGGGAGACCCCAGTGAGGTGTCTCCTAGGCTCGGGCACTGTCAATGAATCTGTCATCCTCCCCGAACCAGCAGTGCCACTAGGCCACGCAATGGCCTGTGGCTCACTCCCCCTCTAGGGCTGCAGCTCCCGATCTGCGGGGGGGGGGGGGGGGGGGGGGGGGGGGGGGGCGCCTGGGGGCTGGGGTGTGCCTGCCCCTCCGAACAGTTCTCTATTCTTCCTCCCCTCCTGGCCTCCACGTCTCTCGCAGAAAGGCAAGTGTTGACACACCCCACCAGGAGGGGGTGCACCCTCACCCCGTTATTTCGTCTCTCGGGCTCTCACCGCCTCCGGGGCGCATTCCGACCCTTCTCCGTCACTCCTTCAGTGCCCCGCCGGCTTGCGCCTGCGGGGGGTGGGCGGCGGGGGAGCAGGGAAGGAGCAAACCTCTCCCCGCGGGGCAATTAGGGGCAGGTAAACAGGGTGCCTAACAAGACCAGGGAGTAGAGAAGGCATCCCGAGGGGCCCCGAACTTGCTTAATCCCTGCCCCCACCCCTAGAAGCCGGGATGCGGAGGAGCGAAGGCAAGACACCGACCCGGGCTCCCTCCCCTCTGGCGCGCGGCCCCGAGGCGAAGCGCCGCTCGCTCCAGCAGGCGAGGCCGGACCTCGTGCGCGCGGCGTGGGGCCCGCGCGCCCGGCTGGCGGTGGGTGGGTGGCGGGAACGTTCGCGGGGCGGCGCGTGCACGCGGACACCCCCGCACCTCTCGGGGCGCTCCCGGCGCCCCGCCCCGCTGGGTCTCGCCGGCCCCGGCCCGGGCCCGGGCTTCTCCCGCCGGCGTCGCGTGGGGGAGAGGCAGCGCGCCCCACGTCCCCGCCCCCTCCCTGCGACAGCGGCGGGCGGCGGCGGAGGTTTATTGATCTGCAGCGGCGGCGAGGAGCGAGAGACCCGCCGAGAGCGAGCCACGAGCGGAGTGAGAGCAGGCGCGCGCGGCCAGAGGGGAGGCTACCAGACCCGGGTCCCCGAGAGGGGACAGGGCGAGACAGCGAAAGAGGGGGGCCCCGAATCGGAGAGAGAGAGGACCGGAATGGGAACGGAGGGAGGCGGGGAGAGAGGGAGAGAGGAGGGGGCCGAGCGCGGGGGCCCCCAGACAGCGGAGCCGAGCCGGCTGTCGGGGGCGGGCAAGGGGGTGCGGGCAGAGCCTCGGCGGCTGGGAGGACGCGCGCAGGGAAAGACCAGCGGGACCTAGTACAGCCTCAATAAACCTTTGCTGAATGAACGCGTGAAAGAGCGAGACCAGCCGCAGAAACGTCTCCGAGAGACAGAGGTAGGGAGCCGGCTGGAGAAGATGCCGCCGACGCTCCCCGAGTTAGGGGTGAATAACAGCGCCTTGCTCCCTTCTGCAAAGCAAGGAAGCACAGGGCCGGGGGGCATGCGTGTGGCCATCAGCCGGTCCTCCCAGCCCCACCCCCAATTCAATTCCGGGCTCAGGGGACCCCTCCGTCGACCTCCCATTTTCCTCCTTTCCTCCAGGATGGTACCCCCCATCCCTAGTCCGGCCAGGTTGGGAACTGGTCTCTCCAATTACAGCGGATCAGACGGAGGGCCCGAGTGGGGGGGGGGACGCGGGGCGAGATCACGACCACTGTGCGGGGCACTGCCCCCAGGTCTGTCAAAGGAGGCCTCTGCACGTGTCCCACCAGCACCCTCCCACGTGACCCCGGGAGGCGGGGTCGCAAGACCCTCTCCACGTGACCCCAAGGGGCAGAGACCCTCAGCACGTGACAGGGGGTGGGAGCCCGGCGCCCGGCTCACGTGACGGGGGGAGGGGGCGCGGGAGCCTGTGGCTCGGCCCGGCCCCGCCCCCAGCTCCCTGGCCCTCTCCACTCCCGGCTCCGGAGCACGTCGCTCTCACGATTTATGGGGCCGCGGCTGCCGCAGTGAGGGAGCCGGGGAGCCCGGGCGCAGCGGCAACAAAGGCCGAGGAAGCGAGGCGGGGGCGGCGGCGTCCTCCCAGCCGGGTGCGCGCCCCCTCCCACCTCTGCCGGTCCAGACCTGCGGGGGAGCGGGGAAGACAGAAAGGAGGCTCCCGGAACCGGGCTCCGCCACCCCCTCCCAGGGCTTTCACCTGAGCCCAGGTGTATGCGGGGGAGGGGAACCTGATCAACAACATCCCCCCCACCCTCAGGCCGTTCCCGCATACCCCCGGCTCCGGCGTCCCCTAAGAACGCGGGGTTGCCCAGAGGGTGGTGGGAACCTGGGACCCCTCACCTGCGTACTCTCCACTCCCCGCCAGACTCTAGCGGGGAGGGGGGAGGCGGACGTGTGAGTCTGGGGGAGGGGGACGAGCTAGATAGAACGGGGAGTCAGCCCCCAGCACCCCCCGGAGTTCTTCGAGTCCCGCTCCCGGGGTGGGGGGAGGGGCCTCATCCCCACCCCCGAGGTTTCCATGGGAAGCGAGAGGGGGGCGTCGTTGGCTCATCCCCACCCCCAGTCTGACACTCGGGCGCGAGCAGGGAGAGAGGGGGAGGCGCGGAGCCCCAAACAACAAAGAGCGGAGCGGCGAGCGGCAGCCCCTCCCCCGGGAGGCTGGGGGTCGCGGCCGCCGGGCCCTCCCGGCCCCCTCCCCTGGGGCCTCTCCAGTTGCTCCCGAGTCGCCCCCCAGGGTGGGGAGCCAGAGGCAGTGCCGCCGCCGCCGCCGCCTGGGCAGGTGTGACAGTGACCCCCGCGTCCCTAGGGATGCCCCCAACACACAGACACACACGGAGGCACGGCGGGGAGAAGACAAGGGCAGCGAGGACTGAGCAGATTGAGGACCCGGCCCCGCAGCCGGCACCCAGCCGCCGCGCCACACACCCCGGGAAACCACACGGCCGCCCTGACACCCGCCCAGACCGCGGCGGCGCCGGCAGCCACCCCAGCCCAGACGCGGCCGGCCACGCGGACAGCGACAGCAGCCCCCTCCCCGCCCCGCCGCCCGCTCCCACCCCCAGACGATCGCCGACGCAGACACACAAATCACACACTCAGACACACACGCACACTGACAGCCGCGCACGCCCGCTCACACTTGGAGCCACACGCCGTCCCCAGGCCGGGCGTGTGTGTGCGTGTGTGACACGCCGACATCTGCCTGCCTCTCTCCGGTTCGCCGGTGGCCCACGTTCCCATCCCCGCCTAGCAGCGCCTCCAGGACCCCAGCCGCGGCGACCCAGCCCCGGCTCACCCGCGCCTGGCGTTTCCCCACAACCAGGGCAGGCCATTCGGCTACGTTCTGAGGAGGCGCCGGGCCGGACTCCCTGCCCTGCCCCGGACCCCACTTTTAAAAGCGGGAGTCCTAGACAGAACCCCTCGAAAGCCTCAGCGCTGAAAACAGGTCATCCCTGGCCGCCCCCCCCCCCGTGCGATGGCCCAGCACGGCTGAAGGGGGCGAAGATGGGGGACTGTGGAGGGGCGCTCGTCCAGCGGCGGGCGCGGAGAGAGGGCAAGGCGGGGTGCGGTGTCCCCGAGCAGCCTCCTCCGCACGGCCCAAGTCCTCCTTCCGAGACCTCAACAGCCCCTTTCAGACCACCCCCCCGCGAGTTTCACAGCCGCCCAGAGTGTGCCCCTCTTCCTCGTTCCCAGCCCCCAGCCGTGCCTCCCAGGACCCCCACCCCCGGTGCCCTCAGGACTTCCCGGGCCCACCGGCTCCCCCCCTCGCAGACGCGGGACGCTCTGGGCTCCCCGGGCCCCGACTCACTGCTGGTTGGAGCTGTTCCAGTATACCGCATGCCGGTTTCCCAGCGCCCCCCCGGGCCCCTGGGCCAGCAGCGGCAGCAGCGGCACGGGCACGAGCAGCAGCAGCAGCAGCAGCGGAGCCGCCGCCATCCCCGGAGCCGCCGCCGCCGCCGCCCCCCCGACTGAGCCCCGCGCTCCCGGCTTCTCGCCTCCCAGCTCCCTGCTGCCGCCGCCGCCGCCGCCGCCGCCGGCCCCCAAGCCTTAGGCCACGCCCCCAGCCCTTCCCTCCGCCCTCTGGGCGCGCCCCCGAAGCCCCGCCCCAGGCGCGCTCCCGCCTGACCCGGCCCCGCCCCGCTCGGACCCGGAGCGCGCGGCGTTGGGGAGATGGGGACCGCGCTGCCCCGTCGGGAACGACCGGCGCGCGCCTCCTCGCTCCCTCTTAGGTTTACTTTTTGCGCGGGTCTCCGGCCTTCTGCTGCCCAGTCTCGAGCTCCCTGGAGAAGGACTAGGGGGGCCCAGACCAGGGTCTCCATCTTCTGGGAGCACATCCACCCGGGGGATGGGGCGAGGGAGATTCGGAAAGGAGCTGGGGGTCCAGGACAGCTTCATAAGTAGAACTAGGCCCCTTCCCACCCCTTCCTTCTGAGCAGTCCGCCCTCCGCTGGGTCCATGGCCTTCTTCCCGAGTGAAGGAGGAGGCCGCTGCGCGGCAGGGCGGAGAGGCCGCAGTGGGCACCAGGGGCATGAAAGCCACGACCTGAAGCCCCCAGCGCCACACGAAGCTTGTTTGTCTTGGAGGAGGGAGAGGGGCTTGGGCCTTAGAATGTCCCTAGTGCGAGTTCTGGAAGGGCCTAGAGGGGCGTCCCTCAGCTTGCTTGCCGCCGGCCGCTCTCACTGACATTGTCCCCACAGTGACGCCCAAGCACAGACGTCGCACACACACATTCTCCAGAACAGAGAGACACAGCCCTGGACACGGACGTTTACACACACGCATGCCCTAGCCGACACTCACACCACCAGAGATCCGCAGACACACGGACCGTGGGAGCGCACCCCAGACCGTGCCCAGGCAGGGATGTGCGCACAGGCCCACGGGCCCCCAGAAAGCCACAGCTCCTTGCTCTCCTCAGGTCCCTTCTTTGCCCAGGAAGTAAACGTTGAGGGAAAGAGTCTGGGATCCAGACATAGGGGGTGCCCAGCCGTCATCTCTTCTCTCTTGGAGAGGCTCGGACGGGAGTGACCGGGTCTCAGACCAGGTTCCCACAGTCCACACCTCAGCGACCTGCGCCCAGGGAGACTGTTGTGATGCTCTTTTCTCCTTTACTTCAGGAGGGAAGGCAGGCAGATCCCCTCCATCTGCTGGTTCTTGGCGGGGCAGGGGTCCCCACACAAGTCAGCCTCAGGGGCTGCGGTGGGGGTGGGGGGACAGTGCCATCCGGCACGGGCCTCGTGCCCAGCTTCTGCCAGGCAAAAGCAGTCTCCATCCTCCCGCAGCTCCCCTCCACCCCAGGAGATCTCCTCTCCCTTCTCAGGAGCCAGAAAATAAATTGGGCCCCTTGGGGTGGGAATGGGGGACTTTGCAAACAGCTCTCTCTTTCCCCAGACTCTGCACCCCCAGGGAGATTTGTTTCTCCCGAATGATGCTAACATGCTCTACTCCAGGTACCCCAGGTCCCAGCCTCCTCCTCCGCCCCCCACGCTCCCTGCGGGGCCAAGGGAGGCTTCTCTTTGTAGGGCCCACAGTGGGCAGAGGGCTGCCCATTTATGTATGGATGGAAGCTTGCTGGTTTGGTCTAGGAGTTCAGATTTCATTTTATTTATTTTTTTAAGATTTTATTTATTTATTTGACAGAGATCACAAGGAGGCAGAGCAGCAAGCAGAGAGAGAGGGGGAAGCAGGCTCCCCGCTAAGTAGAGAGCCAGATGCGGGGCTCGATCCCAGGACCCTGAGATCATGACCTGAGCCAAAGGCAAAGGCTCAACCCACTGAGCCAGCCAGGCGCCCGCAGATTTCATTTTAGAAGCCTTAAATCCCTCTTTGTAGAATCTGGGCCCCACTTATGGATGTGACTGTTTTTCGAGATCAGACGAGATCAGGCGCGTTCAGGGTGGTATGGCCGTAGACTGTGAGTGTTTTTCTACAGCACTCAGATACTCTTGTCTAGAAACAAGAATTCCCATACCCACTCCCCATAACTGACCCTTTCTCCTTAGACTCTGGAGCCCTTTCCCTAGGATTTAAGCAGGTCTGTTGGGTTTTTAAGCTCTGAGACACTCTCTATAGAGCCCAGGGCCTGTCCATGGGATCTGGTGCTCTGTGCGGACCTCTGGCCAAATCAGTCTCTGACTGATGTGGGCTTTTGTGTGTTTTAGGATAAGTACTCTCTATGTGGACCCAGTCTTTGGGGTGCTTCTCTTTGTAAGTAGTGCCTCCGTGCTGTTTCCTTCAGCAGGAGGTGGCCCTGTGTGTCTCCCTACCTTGGTGAAGGAGTTTGAGATAATGGCGCCTTTACCTGCTCCGCGGGTGACTCCTTTGTGCCACACACAAGTTGCTTGACTAAGTAGGGTGACATGGGGTATGGCCTTCCAGTCCAGCTGTGGTGCACAGGCCTGCCTGGAGGCCTGTCTGGGGACTGGGTCTCTGGGGGTATGATCACGGCCATTGTCTGCACACCTGGGATCTGATCTGAAGCCTAGGCCTCTTTTTGTGGCATCTGGGTCCTCAGTGGGTTCTAGGCCTCTGTGTAGAACTGTCACTCAACTTTTTCTCAACGGTGACCCACAGTTAGATGTTTGTTTATTTGTTCATATGTATTTATTTTTTTTTAATATTTTATTTGTTTAATTCACAGGCAGAGGTCACAAGCAGGCAGAGAGACGGGGGGGGGGGCAGGAAGCAGGCTCCCTGCTGAGCAGAGAGCCCGATGAGGGGCTTGATCCCAGGACCCTGAGACCATGACCTGAGCCGAAGGCAGACGCTTAAGGACTCAGCCATCTAGGTGCCCAAGATGTATATATATTTTAAAAAGGTTTATTTATTCCTTCCATGAGAGAGTGAGAACAAGCACGAGTGGAGGAGGTGAAAGAGAGAATCTCCAGCAGAGACCCCGACGCGGGGCTCGAACCCACAACCCTGAGGTCATGACCTGAGCTGAAAGCAAGAGTCAGACCCTGGGGGGCTCCATCGGTTGGGCATCAGCTTCTCTCTCCCTCTGCATGCCGCTCCCCCTTTGTGTGCCTCTCTCTGTGTGAAATAAATAAATAAAACCTAAAAACTTAAAAAACCTAAAAAAAAACCCCTAAAACCTAAAAAAAAAAGAGTGGGACACTTAACCAGCAGAGCCACCCAGGCGCTCCAAGATGTATGTTTCCCCAGAGAGCACACACGTGTGCGCACACACAGTCACAAGTACCCAGAACAGTAATGGTCATGACACAATAGCCTTACTATAGAGGACACACTCAGATTTTTCTTCTCTTCTAGTCTTAAAATTTCTTTAAAATAAGAAGGTGGCCCATAAAATGGAGACCCATAAAATGTATTCTTGATTTCACCACCCCATAGGCTCATAAGTCGTGGTTTGGCTGTGGCATCTAAGGCCTGGGCCCGGATGGACACCAGAGCAAGGCCTCTGGTCGGGGGCGGTCCTCTCCCTGGGGTCGGCCCTCCCTCTAGGGCCTCAGGCCTCTTCTCTCTTACCTGTGGGTTCTGCCTGCCTCTCCCTCTGGCCCTCAGTCTCGCCGGTGCTCCTCTGGTTGCCATGCTTTCTCCAGGGACACAGAATTCAGACCCTTGGGAGCCCTGGGACATGGTGCCACAGGCCCACCTGTCTCGGGGCCGCGGAAGCAGGGAGCGGACCAGGTAGGGGACAGAGGGAGTACTCAGGCCCTGTGGCCCAAGGCGGCTCCCAGGACATCAGGTGGCAAACCCAGAGCTGAGATGTATTCAATAAATCATGGAGGCTGGGGCCTGGGGGAGGGGCGTCCAGCAGGGAAGGAGGCCGCGGATAAACAATTCATTGAACAAGCAAGCAAGGGGCCTGCGAGAGGGAGGCCTGGGCGTGCGCGCGGGGGAGGCAGCCACCTGCTCCAGGGGAACCGTTCCCAGGCTCCGCACCTTGCCCAGGGGCCCATGCGAGTGGCCCGCAGCGGGCCGGTGGTCAGGAGGGTCCCGGTGTGGAGACCCGAGTGCTGAGGACCAGGGCGATGCGTGTGTCTGCCGACTCTGCCGTGTTGTCCGCAGGGCTGTGCGACATGCAGTGTCCTGAGTTGTCGTGGAGCCACACACACACACACACGCACACAGGCCTGCCCTGGGACGCATGCACCGCTGTGTGTCCAGGACGCAGGAAACCAGGATGCTAGGCTCAGTGGGCTGGTTGGGGGCAGGGGGACGGGGAGAGCCTCCGACTCTCGTCACCATCCTCGTCACACCCTGCTTCCTCTTACGAACCCCGCAAGCTGCCCCGCCTGAAGTGTGGGGGCATCTCTGGGCTGCTCTGAGAGGTGCGTGTGGGTCCTCTGCACGTGCTTCCAGAAAAGCTGAGAGGGAGGTTGTGTGGCTTAGCAGGGGCAGGAGGGGCTGGGGGTTGAATTCTAGTTCCGCCACTCATTGGCTCTTCAGGTCACCGCACTTGTGACTGCCTCCTCATCTGTAAAGCAGGGAGAACAGCACCCTTCTCCAGGAGCTGCCTGTGGCCAGATTAGGACCCGTGTCCCAGAAGCACTTGGCACAGTGCTTAGGACCCATGATTTCATGCGGGCCTCATCACTAGTTATTTATTTATTCATTTATTTGACAGACAGAGATCACAAGCAGGCAGAGAGGCAGCAGAGAGAGAGAGAGGAGGAAGCAGGCTCCCCGCTGAGCAGAGAGCCCGATGTGGGACCCGATCCCTGGGATCATGACCTGAGCCGAAGGCAGAGGCTTTAACCCACTGAGCCACCCAGGCGCCTTGTTTATTTATTTTTAAGGATTGTATTTATTTATTTGAGAGAGAGAGAGAGAGAATACGGTGGAGGGGAGGGGCAGAAGGAGAGAGAGAAACAGGCTCCCTGCTGAGTAGGGCCCAGTGGATGCTGCGAGGCTCCATCTCTGGATCCCCGAACCGTGACCCCAGCTGAAGACAGATGCCCAACCCACTGAGCCACCTAGGTGCCCCATTTGTTTACTTATTTATTTAAAAGATTTTATTTAGGGCGCCTGGGTGGCTCAGTCGGTTAAGCTGCTGCCTTCGGCTCAGGTCATGATCTCAGGGTTCTGGGATCGAGTCCCGCGTCGGGCTCTCTGCTCAGCAGGGAGCCTGCTTCCTCCTCTCTCTCTCTCTCTGTGCCTACTTGTGATCTCTCTCTGTCAAATAAATAAATAAAATCTTAAAAAAAATAAATAAAAGATTTTATTTAGCAGAGACAGCGAGAGAGGGAACAGAAAGGGAAGTAGGGGAGGGAAGCAGACCCCCGCTGAGCAGGGAGCCCGATGCAGGGCTCCGTCCCAGGACCCCGAGGTCGTGACCTGAGCTGAAGGCAGACACTAAACCACCGAGCCACCCAGGCGCCCATTTATTTATTTATTTTTAAAGACTTTATTTTTGAGTAATCTCCACATCCAGCATAATGGGGCTTGAACTCCCAACCATGAGACTCACAGGCCCCACCTCCACCTCCGCTGGCAGAGCTAGCAGGGCGTCCCCAACACCATTATTAGGAAGGGGTCCTCTCCTGAGGTCTGCCCACTGGGACTAGCCCTGGACTCGCTTTTCCATTCCTTCTCCTGCTCGCCAAGCTTCTCCATACAGCTGACGGGGCAGAGCCGCTGTCTGGGGAGTGGGGTGGGGCAGGAAACAGTTCGATGGACTCAGGGAAGGGGCAATTTCAGCCCCAACCAGGAAGTCCCTATCCTTGACAGTGTGGACGGCGGGGTCTCTGACCTCTGACCTCGGCGGGGTCTCTGACCTCCGCACACTGCAGTCTCCTAAAGGCTAACACTCCGCCTGCATCCAGACTCTGTTGCCTTTCCCGCCACCAAGACACCAAGATTGAGCTTTCAAGCCAGTGGCTTCAAGGAGAGGGGACGGGGCAGAGGTCTGAGCAGCTACCCCCGCCCCGCCCCGCCTCGCCTCATAGCCAGGACTCAAGCCCCACCTTCTGCTTAACGGTTAGGTTAAGAGGCTCCCTGGCCACGATTGCTATGTCTGGGAGAAACCCAGAGAAGTGGCTCCCTAGAGTTGGGGGGGGGGTGCCCAGGCTGCAGGGAGCCTCCAAGGGCGGGGGTGGAATACAGGGCGGGTCCCCTCCCTCGTAGGCTCCGGCATTCCCCAGCCCTCCGGAGTCCTCTGGAAGGGATCTGCTCCCTGCAGGAGAGAGCCAGCAGACAGGTCTGAGCTGGCCTGCTCCTCCGCAGACAGAACAGGTTGGGGGAGGGGGCTAGTTGGGGGGGAGCGGTGACTCTAAACCCCCTTATTGTCTCCTCTGGGGAGCCGGGGCCAGAGGGGACTATAGCTTGGGCACACCCTGCCACAGCCGGGGGCCCAGCCCTATGCCTCCCTTGGCCAGCCGCTGCCAACTGGGGAGCCAAGAGTCTGGGCCCCCAAGTGGAGCCGGTGCCTGCCCACCCCTTCCCAGAGAGCCCTTCTCTCTACTCCCCTCCCCTGGGCTGGGCAGGTCCAGGCTAATCTGCACAGAGCCTCACAGCAAACATTGATCTGTAATAGAACCACAGTGTGTGTTCAGGAGAAGGGACTCCAGACAATGCGAGATCCAGACAGCAGCCATACCCACTCACACGTACGTACAGACGGGAGCGCAAACACAGCCCGACCACGGGCCCACACTGAGCCACATGCACAGGCACTACCCGGTCTGCGCACCCCGTCGCTGCCCTCAACTTTGTCCTTCAAGCGCAAGTTTCCTCCGACAGCCCGTGCCCCCTTAGAACTTTCTACATAGCTCTAGAGTAGCCTTCGCACTTGGCATTATAATCATTAGCTGGCCACTCTGCCTTCCCGAGTAATCTGCAGATTCCTTAGGGGAAAGGACCTTGTCTGATGCAAGTGCTTACCCCTGCACGCAGCAGGCAGCCTGGTGTTGAGTTAGGAGAAACAGGTAAGCTGATTCAAATCATTGTTGGATTGATACACAGAGAAAGAGGTGCCCTCAGACGGGGCAGGGGGGACACCCATGTCTAGAGACCCTTGAAGCACACAGGATGATCAGGGCTGCTGCTCCCACCCCTAGGGCCCCACTACCTCTCAGCTTCTTCAAAGGGCCTCCCTCTTGGTGCGGTGGGAGACCACGAATCTGAGCTTCCCCTGAGGGCTGGCAGGCAAGCTAAGGGTTAATGACACCTCATTAGTATTTAATTGGAGGAAGGAAGCTGGCCTGGCACCAGACAGGTGGGCAGGCATCGCTGGGCTCCAGCACCCTGCCAGGCATGTGGGTGATTTGGCCCTAGAGACCCTCAACCCCGCCCGGGGCACTGCCCCCCACCATTGCTTTGCCAATTTCATCTCTAGACAGTACAGGCCAGCCCTCCCCATCTGTCAACAACATCCAGAGGGAGAGGCAGACCTCTCCTTTCTGCTTCAGCAGGGCTGCGCCCCCTCCCACTGGAGGAGACACCGGGGGCTAGAAGAGGGGTGGGGTCAGGAATGGGGAAAGGAGAGAGAAATTACGGAGCTGCTAAAGGATACAGTCGGATACAGACAAGCGACAGGGCTGGGGATGTGGAGATGTCTGCTCAATTTGACCTTAAATGAAGAGAATGCAAATGAGATGCAGACGATATGCAGAAGACCAGGAGGATGTCAGAATTAGCATTCCGCTTGGCACCCAGGACCCCAAGGCTGTTGCCAGGACTCCTCCCCTAACCTTCCTGGGGTAAGCGGCACTGACCACTACTTGGAGTGAGAAAAGGACCTCGAGAATGACAAGAGCTTGGTTGGGCTAGGGCTGCGGGGACCTGGGAAACTGAGCTCCACCCCAGCTTCCCCACCCCCAACCCAACCTGCGCCCCCGCCCCCAGATGCCACTGGAGCTTCAAGCAGGACCACTCTCCTCTCCAGGTTACTGGGGTGGCACCCTTCCTTCGGGTTGCTATGGGGACCCCTCCCCACCTCCAGGCCTGAACCAATGGGCATCACCAATTATGACCTCATGCCCCAGGCGGGGGACTCACCTGGCTGTTTGGAAGCCTGAGCGGCCCAGTCCAAGTGCGTCACTGCTGGGAATCCTCCCCCCCCCAGGACCCCAGCTGCGGTAGCCTGCTGAGAGCTCACGATTTGATGAATGAATGAATAAGCAAAGGAAGGAAAGAGAAGAAAAGAGGGAGGGGTCACATAGAAAGACCAAAACTTCAGGGTTTAGCTTCTAGGAAAAGGGTGATTTGCAACCCTGCAAAGTGTGGGGCAGGACCTGGGTCACCCGCACAGTCTGCCAGGCTCTTGGGACGACGACGAGACAGAGTGAGGCAAAGATGACCAGTTTTCGCATCTGCTGGGGAGAGACTAGGGCGGGCCCAGCGAATTGAGAGCCCCACCCTGGGCCGTCTAGCGCCGCTGAGTTTAGGGGAGATCGGTGCCGCCCCAAAACTCATAGGCCTGCCCAGCCTCCTGGAACCGCGCCCCGGAACGCGCCTGGAGGCCTTCTCATGGGGTCAGGCCCAGTCGCGGAAGACCGCCCGTGCGGCACCTTCCGCCTGCCTCGGCCCCGGGGAGCAGACCTGGCCCTCTACAGGGCGCGCCCCGGGGTTGGCCGGGCTGAATGCGCAGGGCCAGGCATGAGAAAAGGGCGGGCTGGGGGGTCGCCAAAGTCCAGCTGCCCAGGCGTCCGCGTAGACACCTGCCGGGAGCGGGCGGCCGGCGAGGGCCCCTCCGCGGGCCCGCCCCCTCCTGCTCCGCACACTGGGCGCGACGACCGGCTGGGGGGCCGAGGGAAGTGTGGGGCCGCTGGCCGCGGGGTGACACCTGCACGGTCCTCAGTGGAGGGCGGGGGCTAGTCGCCCGTCGCCCCCGCGCGCCCCGCCGACGGCTGGGGGAGGGGAAGCCTGCAGGGCCCCGTTTCCGCGGCGACAGACTGACGCCCCCCACTCCTGCATGGCAGGAGACACGCGACTCGAACCCAGGCCCGGAAGCCGGGCCGGAGCTCCTCCTCCAGCACCGACGCCCCCGCCCGTGCGCTAAGCAGCGCGGGGGGCAGGGGCGAGGCCGAGGGCGCGGACGAGCCCAGGCGCCCAGCCGCAGGCACGTGCACCTCCAGACGTGGCGTTCCCGGGACGCGGCCTCGAGTGGGGGGAGGGGGCGACGGGCGTCTGCCCCGCCCGCGGCGCCGCCCTCCAGCCCTCCGGCGAGCGGGGTCGGAGCGGGGTGTGAAGGGCTGGGGGAGGGGCCCGCGATGCCCGGAGTTCCGGCCGCCGGCAGTCCCCCCCCCCCCCCCCCCGCCGGGCGCCCCCCCGCCCCGGCCCGCCCCCCGCGTGTTCACACGCCGCCTCTCGCTGCCGCAGCCCGGCCGAGCTAATCACAACATCCACCTATCGATCGCTGGCCCGCTGCCAGGCGGCCGGCTCGGTGCCAGGGGAGGCTGCGGGGCACCGGGGCGGGCGGAGCCCAGCTGCGGGGGAAGGGGCACCCCCTCGCCCTGGCTCCACCCAAGACACCGTTCGGAAAGAGGGCTCCGGTTGGGCTTGGGGTTGGGGGGGATCAGAGGCTCGCGGCCCGCGGCCCGAGGTGGGAGAGAGTGTGTGGCTGGGAGCAAAGGGGGCCTCCCTTCTCGGCCCCACCCCCTCCTCCTTATAAAAGCGGAGAACAAAGAAGCCGCTGGGGAAGGAAGCTTTGATCTGACCCCACCTTCCCAGTTCTAGGCCAGGCCCGGCCCAGACTGCCCTTGGGGAGGGGGAGAGATGCCCAGCTCAGGGACCCGGGCATTCTGAAACTCGGGTGCCCTCTCTCTAAAAGCCTCAGCTTTTGCCCCAGCGCCCGGCTTGGTGCTACCAGACTTGGGCCGTGCCCCAGGTGGGTGGGCTGTCAGGAGCCTGTGCCCCCTTGGTGGCACAGGAAGCCGGCTCAGGAGGTGGGAGAGGGTCCAAGCGCCACAGATGCTGCTGGCACCCACCTCACAGGGCCCAGAGGGGCACCCCCGGCGGCCTGGAGTGGACGGCCTGCGCGCAGCTGGCACGGAGGGCGGGCCAAGTGAAGCCAGAGCAGAGGCCACAGGGAGTCCTGGTGTCAAGGAAGGACCCAGAGGGTGGGGCGGGGGGACAGCAACCGAAAGTCAGGTGGTTTATTGAGGGCTTGGTCCAGACACTTATAAAAATACAAACTGGCATGATATTCAACCTCATAGCAAGTCCGTCTTCACAGAAGACAAATGAGTGACCACCTGGGGAGGGGAGAACGCTGCCCGAGGGAAGAGGCCCCCAGGGCGCCGGGCACAGATGGCAGGCGGCAGGCGGGCTGGCCACGACCTCCTCCTTGCCCTGATCTGGCAATCCACCCGTCCCCAGGTCTTCGGTTTTGGCCCCAAAAGACTCAAGGATTCAGCCCCACCAAATCCCAGTCTTTCTGGGGGGGACAGGATGAGAACATCAAAGCAGCTGAGAGCCCGCGTTTGTCCTGCTTGGGGCTCCAGGGCGCCAGGGGCCGTGTGCAGCACCCCCTTGGCAACTCTTCAGCCTGTGGGAAGGGGCCAGCCCCTGGAAGGGTCACCACAGACCCTCCGACCTCCCCATCACTCTTCCATTGGTCTGTCTGGTGGGATGCTCCAGCGGCAGGGGTGTAGCAGGACGGGTCTGCTTGGCTCAGAAAACTCGCAAGAGACGCAGAATCGGAAGCAGCAACAGCAGCAAGAGACAGAGGGGGCTGAGAGCGTCTCCTCCTTGCCACCCTGAGGTGCCGCTCTCTCCGGGGCTGCCGACAGGGTGGGCGGACTCCGACTCTGTGAGGGAGGGGCGGCGCTGAGGGACCCCCGCCTCAGCAGCCCCTTCGGGCCCTGCCCTGGACTCTTCACGCGCGGCCCGGTTCGGCAGAGGCCTTGAAGGATACCGCGCTGGAGATGCCCTTTTCTTGGCCCAGCATACAGGGCTGGAATGGAAGCTCCCAGAAAGATACAGGGGGAGCAGAAGCCATAGCTAAAGGCCCCTCCTGGACCCCTCAGGGTCTGATGCTCCGAGTCTCTCCCCGAGGCCTCCCTCACTCCAAGGGCCCCACACCCGCCAGAAGGGCTGCTCCCTGCACCGCAAGCCACTTACTGCTCTCCCGGCAGCAGACGGACACCTGGAGCCTCAAGCACTTGCCAGAACTGTCCGGAGCCGGAACGGCTGGGTGGTGGGGGGTCGAGAGGAAGAAGTCAGCACCGGCTGGTTTCCTCGCCGCAGACCCCTCCGGACCCTTCCGACTCCTCTTCTCTGCTTCCCTGGAAAGCCTCCCCTTCCTTCCGGGCCACACCCTGGTGCCAGGCCTCGGCCGGGCCCCACATCGTGTCCCCGGGCTCCTCTTGCTTTCTCCTCCTCTCCGCACACTCTCCTAGACGGCCCCTACTCAGGATTACACTTGGGTCCCCCCATCTTCCCTCCCAGGCCCCTCCTTTCCCCCCACCTCAGGTTCTCCACCTGGACCTGTGGCAGGGGTAGGACGCCCCCTTCCTCCCCCGCCGCCCCCCAGACAGCCGGGGAGCCCCCCTCACTCACAGATGTAATAGTAGGTTTCTCCGGGCAGGAACTCGAAGCCAAGGGAGAAGGGTGTAAAGCGCTGAATCTTCTCAGAGAACCGAACAGGGCCAAAGGGAGCGAAGGGGAGGGCGCACTCCCAGCGCTTGAAGGCGCCCGGGCCCTGGGCCTGGCAGGCCTCATAGCCTGCGCGGTCCACCATGTATAAAGCAAAGGTCTCGGGGCCGTCAGGGGGCCCTGGCCCCTCGTAGTGCGGGCAGAAGATGTCTAGGTAATCGTTGAGGTCCAGCTCCACCACGGCGTCTCCTCCAAGAAGCCTGCGGGCGGAAGGCCAGCGTGGGCCGAAGGCACGTGGTACCGCTCACAGGGGCCGGGAGGGTCCCAGGGGCCAGGGCTGGCCTCTCCCCCAGCCACTGGGGAGGGAGCAGCTCGGCAAGGCCGGAGTCTCTCAGCCTGACAGCTCCGAAGAGACAGAGTCAGGAAACAGGTGGGAGAGGGGAAGGGGGCCGAACTGACCACAGGGGCCATGACCGTGCGGCTCAAGTCCGAGCCGGCCACTCTGCGCGCCTAAGCGCAGGCTGGAGCTGTGACCCGTGCACCAGCCCCGGGCCCGATGCAGGGCCTGGCCCAGCCCCGTGGACTCGGTGAGTATCAGGTGTGTGGCTGCTGGGAAGACGCTGGGGCACAGAGGTGAGGGGTACAAATCTGGGCCCGCAGCACAGTTACGGCCGCAGAGATGGCCGCCAGCAACAGAATCTGCGTCAGACAGGCCGAGAGAGGAAGACTGCCTTCTGGATCTCAGTGCGACACCGAGAAGGCCACAGTAGAAGGAAGGAAGGGGGGTAGGGAGTAGATGGGGGGAGGCCCCTCCAGATATCAGCTCACCTTTGGCCCACTCAGGACTCCCTTCACTACCTCTTGGGAGCTGCCTGTGGGGGCCGGGACAGGAGAGAGGGCCCAGGGCAGGCTGTCGGACAGCACTCTACACCGGATGAAAGGCCTCTAACTGTCCGTCATTGGGTGGTCTAAGGACCAGCTGCGTCTGGGGGCTAGTCAGAAATGCTGATTCCTGGGCTCAGCTGGGATCGACCGAACCCAGGCGGAGCCTCGCTGTGATTTGCTGCACAGCATCTTCCACGCCTGGGCAAGTGTCCTGCTCGCAGGCTCAACAGATATCTGCAGACTGGATGGCCGAGCCAGAAACCTCAGGGTTGGGGGCTAGGAAGCTGCATTTCTAACAAGTTCTCCGAGTGATTCAGAGGCACTGGTCTGGAACAGAGAGAGGGCTTTGGAACTAGGAGGACAATAGCTCTTATCACGTGGTGCCGGCGTCCCAAGGACCTGTCCTGATACCCGCCCTCCCCGGGGGGTCTCTGGGCTCCCAGAGGCCGGAGCAGAGGTCTCATCTGTCTGTAGCCAGGATCCTAGCACACGTCCTGCGTAACAACTGTTGGGGAGTGAACAAATGAACAGAGTCACAGATTGTCTCAAGTAGAAAATCAGAAAGGCAAACAGATGGAGAAAGCAGACAGACAGGGAGAACTGGGGAGGAAAATGAAAACAGTCAAAAAATACTGAGGTTCAAAGGCTGGGGAGAAAGAGAATAATTTGTATCTGCACAGCCTGCACTCCTTTCGCACACGTGACCTCCCTCAGCCCGCCTGATTTCCCAGGGTGCCAGGTGTTATTAGCCCATTTTACAGATGAGATAACTGAGGTTAGGGAGTCAAACGACTTGCCCGAAGGTGATTCCGCTGGAAGGGCAGGGCCGAGACTGGACAGAAATAGAAGGGCCCAGAATGACGGAGATCAACGCAGAGATAGCGAACGAGCGCAGGAGGCCAAGGCAGCAGGAGAGCAAACCTCGCTCTTTCGCCGGAGCGAAGCCCCTTCCCTCGCTCTCCAGAACGCCCGCCCCAGCTCGGGCCGGAGGTGTGGGGGGGGGGGTCACAGCCGCCGGGAAGGGAGAAGCGAGGGGGCGGGGCTCGGAGCGCCGGCCTGGGGGCCCCCCGGCACCCGGCTCCGAGATCCCACCGCCCGCCTCCGGAGCTGGGGTCCTCCGCCCGCCCCCCAACACGTGCGGGCGGGGGGAGCCCCGGGCGCGCCTCGCCCCTCCCCTCCCCCTCCCCCGCCGGCTCAAACAAAGGAGCCCCGGCGCGCGGCCGGGCGCAGGCGGCGCCGCGCACAGAGCGAGAGTGGGGCGCGCGCCCAGCGCGGGAGCGCGCAGGCCCGGGCCGCCGTCCCCGGGTTCGGCCCGACTACCTGGGGTTACTGGAGTTCCAGTAGACGGCGTGGCGGAGGCCGGAGCCCCCTCGCAGCGGGGAGCTGAGGAGCGCGGCCCAGAGGACAGTCCGCAGCAGGGGCAGCAGCCGCATCGCCCCCGGGGTCCGCTCTGGTCTGGTCCGGCCGGTCCCGGCCCGCTTCGCTGCCGCGGCGAGAAAGGTACAAAGTGGAGGTGGGGGGGTGGGGGGGGTGCGGAACTGGGGGTGGGGCGCCGAGACTCGCAGGCCACGCCCCCGGTAACTTTCCACCAATGGGGGCGCGCCCCCGCCTCTCCCCTCGGAGCCGACTCCTGTTAACCCTCTGTGCGCCGAGGCGCACGTCAGGCTCGCCACGCTCCCCCCGGGGCTGCCCCGCGTCGCGAGGGGGCGGCACGGGCGGCGCAGTCCACTGTCTGGGAGTCCGTCTCGGGGGAGGTCGCGTCTTGCGCGTCCGCGCTAGTACCGGGCAGGCAGGAGGCCTTATTACTTGAGACTGGAAGATTGAAACCGGGGCTCACTGCCTTCGGCCATTAAGAGGAAGAGGTGCGGCGCGGCGAGGGTCCGCGGAGCCCGTCCCGCGCCACCTTAGCTTATCGCCCCTTTTGCCCACCCAGGGATAGCGCGAGTGGAAGGGACAGATCGCCTCCAGGGATCCCCCCACCCCTTACGGAGCCTCAGTGGTGAGCTCGTGCCCACCTGGGGGCCGGCGCCTGCCCCTTTCCGCCCCGCACCTTCTCTCCGGGCTGGGGGCCCACGCGGCCCCATTCCCGAAGTCGAAGTGATGAGGTGTTTGCGGCCGGTACAAAGCACCTTTGTTCCCAAGCCCTCAGGTGGGGCAGGGGAGGGGGCGGAGGCAGGTGCACGGCCTTGGGATCGTGGGAGCCGCCGCCCCGCTCCGCCCCGGCTCCGGGGCTCCGTGAACACCAGCCGGATCCACTTTCCCAGCCACCGGCCAGAGGGTGGGGACGGCGCGTCCGGCAGCTGGGCCGGCTGGGGGGAGGGGGGCGCCGCCTCTGGGGGCCGCGCACAAGGGGGCGAGGACTTGGCGACCGGGGGGTGGCACGGGGTTTGACAGCGCCCTGGGGTACTGGGTTGCGCAGTCGTCCCGGACGGGGCAGAAACCGGCCGCGAGCGTCCCGCGCACACACGCGCGGACGCGGCCTGGGACCCTCGCCCGAGGCGGCAGCGCC
This sequence comes from Mustela nigripes, assembly GCF_022355385.1. NCBI lineage: Eukaryota > Metazoa > Chordata > Mammalia > Carnivora > Mustelidae > Mustela > Mustela nigripes. The sequence continues at coordinate 66,266,785 of NC_081566.1, forward strand.
TCCTGGCGGCCACACCTGGAACCGCAGCGGGGCGACGCGGCCGGCCCGGAGTGGACAAAGTCCAAGCGCGCTCCCCAGACGTCGCGTTTATTGCACCCGAACAGGGACAGGCTGTGCGCGCCTCCGTCGGCTCCGTCCGGCGCCCGCTCCCTCCCGCCCCAGCTCCAGCTGCGCGCGCGGGTCCCGAGCGTGCTGCCCCGCGGCGCGTGGGGGTGCCCAGGGTCTTCAGGTGCCTGCTCCGCCGTGTCCAGCCTCTGGCTCCTTCCGTCATCGTGGGGGACTCCAGGGGCCAGTTTGCCTCTCGAAGTCCTAAGTCCGGGTGGCGGGCAACCTCAGCAGAGGTCAGAGGTAGAGCGAGGACGCTGCTGGGGGCGGCGGCGCCGGCCTGGGGTGCGGGAAATGGAGAAAAAGTTCAGAGGTTCCCTTTCCCCAGACCGCCGGTGCTGTGCAGGCGTCCCCCGCACCCCTCCTCGCCTACCTGGACGGTACCACTAGGGGCGGGACTCCAGCTCCTGGGCCGGGCAGGTCACCCGAAGGGCGCTGGCCCTGGGGGTTGGCAGGCAGTGGCTTCCTCGGGGGTGGGGGCTTGGCAGGCCCCTGAGAGTGAGAGAGAACACGCGATCTGGCTTGGGAGGGGGTGTCGTGTTGCCCACCACTGTTGCCCACTGGGAGCACCAGTCTGTGGGGCTGGCCCCAGAGGTCACCTTTGTTCCGAACCAACTTGTCACCTTTAACGGACACCAGGGTACGGGCCCTCAGGTTCAGAGGGGGCATCTCACCATCTCACTTTTAGCAGCACAGCCCTGGGAGGGGGAGAGGCTGCGCCCTTCTCGCCCCACACTGTTACCTTCTGGCGCCTCACCGCTGGGTCAGCGGGCAGAGGGCGGGTGGGGGGATTGGGCCGGTCAGCCAGCTCAGCCTGGACAGAGAGAGGGGCAGCGCTGTGGGAGCACAGCCGGGGGCACAGGGGCGTGCAGTGGTTTTCTCCGGGGGGTTCAGTTCAACATGCAAAGTCAGCCGGGGGCAAGCGAGGATGGGGACATGCGCAGCGCAGGAAGGCGGGGGGGGGGGGGGGGGGGGGGGTCACAGTGGCCCCTGGCCGGCTGCAGTCCTGCCACTGACCAGCAGGTGGTGGTAGAAACCAAGGCAGGAGGCTCACACTTTGCTGCCGCAGGGCGGGGATCAGAGTGTCAGGAGGCCGAGGGGCACCCCAGCCCCGACCGAAGAGCGCCACCGGCAGGGAACAGGGGTGAGGACTGCAACGGGGCACCAAGCCTCCCACCGCCACTGGGCCAGGGCGGGACCTGGTCTGGATTTACCTGGAGTCTCTTGGGCACAGGGTCAGGAGGCAGCGGCCTGGAAGGGGGTGCCGGGAAGCCAAGAACACTAGGCTGCCGAGAGAGCGGGCGGGGCGGACAGGCGGGACGGGGTGGGGGGCGGCGGGAGCACAGAGACAGGTGCGGGCAGAGAGCAGTTAGTGCGGGGAGCGGCAGCCAGGGCGGGGCCGGGGCGGGGCTGTGTGCGCCGGCGGTTACTCAGTTGCAGGCACAGAGAAGGGGTGACGAGTGGTGGGGGGAGCATGCGGGTCACCTGCGCCCGCACCCCCGTCATCAGCTCCAGGGGCTCAGGGGGCACTCGCTGGCCCTGCCACACGTGCTGACCGAGGCCTCATCAGGTCGTGGCCCCTTGAGGCCGTTTCTGGGCACCGCCCCCGTGGTCCTCCAAGGTCCCCTTCTGGGAGCACCAGGAACCCACCTCTCATGGCCACCAGCATGGCCACAGCTCAAAAAGCTCAGCAGCCCCTCCTCCGGGTGACTGTCCCTCCCCACTAACGCTGCTGGGCCTGCGAGGGAAGGCTGGCTCTGGCTCCACTGACAGACTCTCGGGCAAGAGGAGCCTTTCTCTGAGTCTACGGCCTTCCATACCCCCACCCCAGGGCCCACGCTGGGTGCCTGGGGAGGTGGGGCCGCTCTCCTCTGGCGTCCATACTTACCTTGGTCCCTGGCATCAGCAGGACCCTCTGCGGGGGCTCTGGGCATTCGGGGGGACCAGACTGGGCTGCCCTGAACACGGAGAAAGGCGAGGAGGGAGAGGGCCCAGACTCAGACCAGCTCTCCCTCCCCACGTGGCCCTTGAGTGCGGCTGACCCTTGGCAGGCCTGGGCAGAGCGGTTTGAGGGTAGCTGAGGCCCAGTCAGAAGTTGGGGAGGCAGCTCATGAGCCTGGGGGAGTGCCCCATCTACTCGACACAGGGCTGCTGGGCAGACGTGGACCCGGCCTCCCGCTGCCCTCGGGTGGGTCTGGGTGCGAGGTGAGGGGTAACGGGGCCCACAGGGGGAGCGAGGTGTGCACACCAGGGGTCAGGGCCCGGCGCCAGGCGCTGCGGAGGGCCTGGGGTCAGGGAGGCCGATACCTGTACTGGCAGGTGGGCCCTTTGAGCTGACACAGCCGCTGTCGCAGGCGGGCGCGGTGCCGGTAGCTGGCCCCCAGCAGCGTCAGGACCGCCAACAGCAGGAGGCTGAGAGGCAGCCCCGTGGTCAGGGCGCTGGTTGCTGCGGGGCGAGGGCCGGTGTGAGCGCGGGCCGGGCGAAGAAGGGGTGGGGGGAACGGAGGTGGGGCGCTCAGAGGACCGGAAGGGGTCAGAGAAGGAGCGCCGGTGAAGGGTAAGCCACGTTGCCCTCCTCGCGGCCCGGCCCGCCGCCCCCCGCTACCTCTGATGCGGTTGGCACAGTCCGGGGGAGCCCAGCCCTCCTCACAGTGGCAGTGTCCTCTGCTGCCACAGACCTGGGGGGCAGAGGTTGAGCAATGAGGGACCCTACGTGCTGGGGCCGTGTTTCCCTGTCCCTAGCCTTTCAGGGTCTCTTCTCTGTCTGAGGTGGGAAGGTATGCCAGCTGATGGGGCCAGACAGGGAGCCTGTGGCCTTGCTCGAGGACATGACCTCGAACCCACCGCCAGCGCCTTCACCAGGCACGGGGCTAGACCCTCTCACACTCATCTACCGGACCCCAGGATGCCCCACTGGGTGGCCGAGGGAACTGAGCTCAGAGGGGTTAGTAACGGGCCTCAGGTTGCACAGCTGGGAGGAAGCAGGACAGATTAGGGGTGTGTGTGCCAAGCCTGGCACCGTCTGCCCCCTTCCGTGCCTGTCGTGCCCGCTCACCCCGTGTCCGTGGCATTTGCCTCGACATTCCTGGGTTCGCAGGACATCCACAGGCTGGCATTGGCCATCCATGCATACCTGCCCAAGGATGCAGTGGGAAAGCCAAGGTCAGAACCTCTGCCAGCCCTGAGAGGCCACACCTACTCTTACAGATCGAGACACTGAGGCTTGCGGCAGGACAGGCCGCCGCACGGTCGGCAGCACGCGTCTGACCCCCGAGAGTCCGTGCCTCCCCCACAGGCGGACCCCGGGGTCTGGGCACGGCTCATATAGACCCTCCCCTCTGGTCGTGCCCAACGGGACCGCTCACCAGGCCAGGCCCGCAGGCAGTGCCCGGCAGACTCAGGAGGGGCTGGGCCACGTCGTCACCCAGGTCCAGGTGGACCCAGCGGCAGTTCACACTCGGCTGGGTCCCGCTGGCTTCCAGCACCTCCCAGCGCAGATCCCGAGCGGTGCCCAGCAGAGGCCGGGCCTGCCCCCCCTGGCACTGGAGCTGCCCGCAGACGGCGTCTCTGAGGTAGGGCAGAGGGTACCGGGTCAGGCCAAGGCTCCCCCGCCCCCAGAGGGGAACCCAGCTGCCTCACTTACTTTGGGGCGCAGGACACGTAGCTGCCATTAGCGCTGCGCCCACAGCTCCCGAAGGCGTCCCCCCGAGTATTGGCAGCAAGGAGGCAAGGCGGCGGGGCGGGCTGGGCCCCGGGGCCCCAGAGAGCCTGGCACTGCTGGGCATAGGAGGCACAACGGCCCTGCACACACACAGCCTCGCCCCCTGCACACGGCTCGCCGTCTCCGAGGCTGGCATCGGGAGGGCACTGGGCACTGTCTCCCGCGCAGAACTCTGGTAAGTCACAGTCCCCTCTGGTAGGGCGGCACTGCCAGCCAGCCGGGCGCAGCTGCGGGGGCGAGAGAGTGTGCGTGTGGCCGCCGGTGGGTCCCACCAGGCCCCCGGGAGCCGGGACCCCCTTTCCACCCCGACCCCGGACAGGTGGGCTGTGGGTGGAGGGCGGGTCCCGTGTGTGCCTACCTGGCAGTTGTGACAGCAGAGCCCATCGGATGCACACTGTGCCCCCGGCCTCAGCTGGCAGGTGAAGTGGTCACAGCAGGGGTCACTGCAGTCCTGAGGGCGGCGGAACCACGGTCAGAGCAGACCGGGCGAGAGCCCACCCCTGCCCTCGGAGGACACACATGAGCTGCAGCTGGAGGCTGACACTGCTGTCCCCGTGGAGAGGGGACGGCGGGGCAGCGAGCCAGGGCGAGGGCTCAGGCTTTGGGGGAGGCGCTCACATCCGGGAAGCCACAGTCACACTGCTCGCCGGGCTCCACGAGCTTGTTCCCGCAGATGGTGGCCAGAGAGGGCAGGCCGGGCAGCCGTTCAAGGAGGCAGCTGCCCATCCCTTCCAGAAGGGCTTTCTCCAGGGCCTGCCGGCTGCAGTTGCTGAAGTTCAGGCCTGGCAGGAAGCTGGGGAGGGTGGCAAGAAAGGTGGGGGCTGCAGGGTGGCCTCAGGCCCTGACCCTCCCCTGCCCCGCCCCCACTGCTGCAGGGACTCACTCCGTGGAGGCCTCCATGATGCAGCTCTTGGCAGGGGCCGGCCCTGGGCAGGGGCAGCTGCTCCCCGGCAAGTCGTGGTCCAGGCCCAGGCTGTGGCCCAACTCGTGCGCTATAGAGGAGGCGACCCCCAGGACGCTGGTGGAATGGTCCTGGCGTTGGGGAGGGGATACCCCAGGTCCAGCAGCAGCCTGAGTGCTCCTGTTCTCTCCTCCTCTGACCTCCGGGCCCTCAGCACTGCCTCCTTCCTCAACTGTTGGCCATGGGAGGGGGCCACAGGGGGGGTGCCACGGGAGGGGGGCCACCACAGCAGTGGCCACATCATCCAGCCCTGCCCCCATACCCCCAGCTCTGGGGTTGGCCACTCTGTAGGGGCTTCGGTGACTCCGCGGCCCTCTAACTGGGTGGCCCTGACTTGGAAGTAGGGGGGAGACCTGAGAACGCTCACCATGCTCACCCCCCCCGAGAAGGCAGGAGAACAGATGGAGTTCTGAATGGCCATGCCCACCGTGGGCCCGGAGAATGAAGCAGCACTGTGGGGTCATGAGGTCAGAGGTCAGGCCCAAGGCCAGGGGGCCGGAGCCTCAGGGCCTCAGACGGGAGTGGGGTGTGACACCAGCCAGGGCAGGGCCCGCGGGGGCTTACGTCACCAGCTGGGCACTGTCGTGGGGCAGGCGAGGGAGCAGGTCCCTCCCACGCCATCGGAGGAACCTGTGTAGCGTGAGCCCCGGGTCCCGGCTTATCTCCACCAGGTCGCGCTGGGTCCAGGCCTCCAGGCCCACGAGCGCCACCCGCACGTTCAGGGGCCGGAAGAACTGAAAGACCCGGGGCTCAGGAGAGGGGCTCCGACGGCCAGAGGGCCCCAGGGTGCAGCCTCGCCCAGCACTCACGGTGTCCAGGAGGAGGGTCACTTTCAGCATGCGGTCCAGCAGGTGCTGGGGGTCTGGGTACCTCTGGACCTGGGGGCCAGAGACGTGAGCAGGAAAAGCCGCAGCAGGTGGCGGAGGGGTGGGGAGGGCGTGCCGGGGCCCCCTGCTCACCTCCGAATGATCGGCCACGATCACCAGCTCGATGGTCTTGGTCTCTGTCAGCACGTCCCGCCTCCGCTGTGGGCAAGAAGGGGGGGCAGCGGGCTCACCGCGGCTCTCGGCCAGCAGCCCACAGGGCCCGCTCCCACCCTGGGCGGCCGAACGGAGGAGAGCAAGGAGCCCATTTCACGGATGCACCACGGGGCGCCTGCGGACCCATGAGGAGGCCACGCAGCTGGGAGCAGAGCCTTGCTTTCCTGGCTCCACATTCAGTGCCTTTTCCAAATTAAAAAGAAAATAATAGGGACGCCTGGGGGGCTCAGTTGGTTAAGCGGCTGCCTTCGGCTCAGGTCATGATCCCAGCGTCCTGGGATCGAGTCCCACATCGGGCTCCTTGCTCAGCGGGGAGCCTGCTTCTCCCTCTGCCTCTGCCTGCCTCTCTGTCTGCCTGTGCTCGCTCTCTCCCCCCCCCTCTCTCTCTGATAAATAAATAACATCTTAAAAAAAAAAAAAAGAAAAGAAAAGAAGAGAGGCGCCTGGCTAACTTAGTGGAACCTGGGACTCTTGGTCTCGGGGTCATGAGTTCGAGCCCCACAGTGGCTGTAGAGATTAAAAAATAAAAAAATAAGTCACAGGCAACGCCGTCCTGCATGCGTCAGGCCCCAGGCCCGGTTCCAAGCACTGTGCGCAGGACAGATAATTCAGTTAACCCTAACCCTAACCCTGAGAGGTGAGTCGTTTTATTATCCCTGGGTGGTGGTTGGTTTGTTTTTTTTATGAGATTTTATTTATTGGAGACAGAGACAGAGAGCAAGAGAGCACAAGCAGGGGAAGGGACAGAGGGAGAGGGAGAAGCAGGCTCCCCGCCAGGGCTCGATCCCAGGACCTTCAGATCAGGACCTGAGCCAAAGGCGGACACTTCGCTGACTGAACCCCCCAGGTGCTCCGGTTGTCTCCGTTTTATAAATCAGGAGATCGGATTCATATTGCTCGATGGCTGGTAACTGTATTGCCTGTGGCCAAGTGAGAGTCCCTGCCTTGGGGATCTCAAGACTGGGGGAGGGAGTTTGGGGCAGGGACCGGCATGTGAATGGCGGCTCTATCACTCATAGTGGAATGACCCTGGGCAAGTCACTAACCTCTCCAGGCTTGTTTTCTCCCTCCAACAGAGCCACGGATCTAGCCCATACCTCCCAGCATTGCTGGGAAGAGGAAAGGATTATGTTCACACAAGGGTGTGGATTGTGGCTGCCTAGGAGGTCCTGGAAACACAGGGCTCTGAGGCTCTGGGGCCTGGTCCCCTGGAGCCCAGCAGATTATCCTCACCCGCTGAGCGTGGCTGTGGCTTTGTCCCCAGGGCCGCTCCGGGGGGACCTGCATGGGCGCGGGCGCTCGCCGGCTCAGGGCACAAGTGTGGCCTGGCAGGAAGAGGTCTTGGATCCGGGAGATATTCGGGGGCGCCCGAAGGTCCCCAGGCTCCAGGTCTAGGGTGTAGCTTCTCTCCGGGGACAGCATCACCAAACCCCTGGGAAGACCCAACAAGTCAGAAGGCCTCCCAACTGCCAGCCTCGCGCACCCTCACTGCCCCCACCCCCACAGGATGTGCCCTCAGTACCTCAGCCCAGAGCAGGTGCAGACAGAGACCCAGGAGCCCGCATGGCCCCTCACGGCCCCCTGGTAGCAGCAGTTTCCCTACAGCAGAGAAACAGCGGTGCTGAAGGCCAAGAGGTTGGCCTGTTGGTGACGACAGGCTGTCCTCTAGGGATGGCACCCTTGGGGGGCCCCTGCCTTCCTCCTGCAGGCCACAAACAGGGCACAGGACTCACCAGACTGTGGCCCACACCAACCACACGGGTGCCATCAGGCTGGTACCACGTCAGGCTCGGGCGGCCTGGGACTAGCTCTCTGGGAAGAGAAAGCAGGGCGGTGACTGTCGCCTTCCTGTGGGCATGGCAACAGCCTGAGGCCTGGACATGGTAGAGCAGTGGAGGGGTTCCCCCAGAGTCAGCAGAGTGTTGTGGTTGGGTCCCAAACTGCCCAGCTATTGCGTTCTAATCTGGTTTTGACCACATCTGAGCTGTGTGACCTTGGGCAAACTACTTAGCCTCTCTGGGCCTTGGCGTCTGCATATATAATGTGAGGACAGTACTGAACGGTGCCTGCCGCGCGGGCTGTCACGAGGGTGGGTCATGAGTACAGTACTGGTGCTGTACGGCCGGCTATGCTACCCGCATGGGTAACGTCATGCCGCGTGTTTACCTGTCCCGTAGGAGCTCCAGAACGTGCTTCTCCCCATCCAGTTCCAGCGGGATCTGCAAGACCTCAGGCAGCTGGGTCTGTGGCCATACAGGGCCAGTCACCTCCCCGCCCTGCCCCAAACTCCAATTCTCTCTACCCAGAAGCCTTCAGGTCCTTCGGAGAGCACCAACTATTAGATCATGGGTGGGGGTGGGGGCGTCCCGAGGGAGGGGCCAGGAAGCCCTGCCCGGCTTGGGGCATTGTTCTGGGGGGTTGTGTGGGGAGGTCAAGGAAGGTATCTGAGCCGCCCCTTCTCGGCTTCCTGCCCAGAGAGGAAGCATCATGGAAGACCCGGCATGGGCCCCAGCCCTTCCTCTGACTCAGCTCTGGAATTGGGGAAGGGGGGTGTTTGGTGAGGCCCTGACCTTCTCGGAGCCGCCCCCCCCCCCCGCCTCCCCTGGGGAGAAAACGGACAGAATGAGACCAAGAAGGCCAGCCTGGCCTTGGGACATCCCCACGGAGACCGGTGGCTGGGTGGGGGCAGAGGCTGGCAGATGTGGTGGCAGATGTGGAGGGCATGGGTGAAGCCAGGTGCTGGTGTGCGGCAGGAGGGCGGCCTGCCCCGGGATGGCCCCGGTCCTCAGCCGCACTTTGCTCTGTGGGGTGACGGGGGTGTACGTCTTCATTCGAGGGGAGAGGGAGGCTCACCTCTGCAAGGCTGAGTGTGGGGGTGTCTGGAGGGATCCGGGGCTCCAAGGGTCTGCCCAGGGCTCTCTCTGGCCTTGCCTGCTGCTTCTCAATGTCACCTGCAGGGCCCCCAGGACACCCCGAGGGGATGCTGAGAGAGGCCACACTAGTGCTGGGCACAGCTGGTGCCCCCTGGGCATCCAGGCCTTTCTCTGCTTGAAGGACTCCTGCATTGCATGCTGGGACTTACAGGAGAATTCTGAAGGGAAGGGTCTTCGCTTCCGCTCCCAGCTTTCATCCCAGCACCCCACCTTGCACAGCCTGCCTGCGGCTGCTCCCTGGCCCCCTCAGACCAATCTCAGGTTCTCAGGGGAGCCCCCTTTCCTAGTCCCTCGCAATCCCCCCCTAGGAACGCCCCCACTCAGGCCTGGGCAAAGCCTGTGGCCCGGTGCCCACTTGCCCTCCCCTGTCCTCACGGCCGAGCTGCCGGGAACGCCCATTTCTGGGTGCGCAGTGCGAACACCCCTCCCTAACCCCCCCCCCACGGTCAGGCACACCCGCTCACCACAGCCCAGCCTCCTCCCCAGCACCCCTGTCCCCACAATGGCTCTCTCTCTCCTCCGGCCAGCCCACTGCGCCTGCCCTCCCAGCCCCTGGCCCGAGACCGCGGCGGGAAGTGAAAGTCCCGAGAAGGAGTTGGTGTCAGCCTCTTTCCCGGCCAAGTCTCCCCTCCCCTGGCTCCTCCCGCGCTCCCGCCCGCTCGCTCCGCCGGGTTTCTGGTGGCATCAGCATCCGAGTGAGGGGTGCGTTGGCTGCTCAGGCCCAGGGATGGGCGTCCAGGAAGAATCCTCTCCCCGACTCGGCGCTCTGGCGGGTGCAATGGCCCGCTAGGCCCCAGAGGAGCGAAGACGTCAGTCCTGGGGAGCCACGACCCTGTCCCACCATCCCGAGGGGGCGCTGGGCCAGGGCCTTCGGTGCCGGGCACCGGAGCCTGGAAGTGTCCGCGGGGACTGAGCAGAGGATGACCGCGCAGCAGGGGGCCCGGCATCCCCCTCCTGCTCTCTCCACTCCCCCACCCAGTCGCCCAGTCGCAGGGCGCTCAGGCCCGGACAGCAGAGAGGGCGGGCCGCGCTCCGCTCCGGGGTCTCCGCCCGTCTCCAGCCGAACCCAGGGCCTCCCGACCTCCCTGCGCCTCCTCCCATTCCGTCGCCCCCGCCCACGGCGGGCCGGGCACTCACCGACATCGGGGAGCGGCCGGGAGGACAGAGGGCTGCCAGCGCCCAGGAGCCCCAGGGCCCAGAGCAGCGCCAGCCGCATGGCAGCGGCGCCCCGGGCCGGCCGAGGGCAGCAGGTGCTGGGCCGCGCGCCGAGGAGCCGCGGCCGCCGGGTCTGCCTGGCGCACCCCGCCGCGCGGCGCAGCCACCAGGCCCCGCCCCGTCCCGCCCCGTCCCGCCCCCGCCCCGCGGCTCCGGGCCAGGCCCCGCCCCCAGGGAGGCCGCGGCCCCGCCCCCGGAGGGCCCGGCCCCGCCCGCGGACAGCCCGCGTCGCTCGCCCCCGCCGCCTCCCCGCTGCCGCGCGCGGAGGGAGCCGAGGCCGGGTCCCACCCGCTTGCGCCGCGCGTCTCCCGGGGCCGGGCCCGTCCTCGCGGCCCCGCCGCCCTCCCGCGTCACGTCGGCGGCCGGGGTCTGCGGACTGCGGGTCAGAGCCCTGGGAAGCGCGGGCGTCGGGGGCGTGCGGGCCTTTATTCATCGCGCAGGGGCGGGTGGGCAGGACGCGCCTTCACTCGGCGTAGGTGGCGTCGTCGTTGCTGTCGCTGTAGGCGGAGGACGAGAGCTCCTCGCGCGGGGTGCAGGCCGGGCACCGGCGCCGCACGTCGTCCCAGCACGGCCGGCAGTACACGGCCGCGCAGTCCGGCGTCGGGCACACGTAGGCGGCGGGCGTCTCGGGCGCCTGGCACACGACGCAGCGGCGGCGCAGCCAGCGGCGCGCGAGCGGGCAGCGGCGGTGCAGGACGTCGGTCAGGCGGGGGCGCTGCCGGGAGGCGCGGAGAGAGGGCTGCGAGGGCGCCGCACGCCGGCCAGTGCCCGCCTGCCGGGGCGGTGGTGCCGAGCGCGGCCCTCCCCCGCTCGGGGATGGAGACTCGGGGCGCAGCTCCCACTCCCCGCCAGCCGCCTTATCTGGCCGTCCCCGTGGGCCGGGAAGGGAGCAGGGCGCCCGCCACCATCCCTGCCGCGTTCTCCCCTCGACGGGCGGGACAGCGGCCAGTGAGTTCCCCAGGCGCGCAGAGAGCGAGCAGCCAACCCGGCTGGCTCCGGTCCCCGCACTCCAGGACGCAGGTCTGGTTCACCGTGCTCCCACCCTCTCGCCTCGCAGTCACCAGGAATTCCCCTCTGCAGGCCACCTTATCAGGGCGGCCTTCGCTCTGGAAACCGCAGAGGAGGTCCCCTGCAAAGGCAGAAGGCCTGGCCTTGGCCTGCAGGGCCGTCCATGCTCTGGTCCCCTCCAGCCTCTGCTCGGACTTGCCCCAGCTCGAGCCTGGCAGCTCCTGCGCCAGCCTCTCAGACTGACCCTGGCCTTTGACATTCGCTCTGGGCTCTGAGTCTTCGCACATTCTATTCCTTTAGCTTGGGACGGATGCCCTTCTCATTCCCACCCGCCGAAAGCCGGCTGACGTCCGACCTCTCACGGCATCACAGCCACTTGTTCATAGGCCTTTAGCCTCTATGTGTTGTGGGCTGGGGGATTTAGGCCCTGGAGGGAAAGTCAGGCAAAGCGGGTCTCTCTCACTTTTAGGGGCTCTGCCGGGCTAAGAACGGCTGTCATTCTTTTTTTTTCTTTTTTTTTTTTTTTTTTTTAATGTTGGGTCCCATACTAAGAAAGGGTGAATAAATTAGCTCCCTCCCACAGTAACCCCGTTAGGTGGGCATTGTCATCATCTTTCTTTTTCAAATGAGAAAACGGGCTTGCAGAGGCTGTTTCTTGCCCAAGGTCACACGCTGACAACTAGCCTGTGCATGGAACTTGCTAGATGCCGGCTCCTCGGGACCGAGACTCCCTCAGTCCTTACAACAACCAGATGGAGTGGCAGCTCACTCCAGGTGACAGAAGGGAAAAACCAAGGCCCAGCAATTAGCAAGTACTCCAGATCCCAGTTGTCAGGGCGATAAAGAAGGGAGCCAGGATTGAAATCCAGGCCCTCTCGCGCCGGCAGCCTGCGGCCCCGGCCCCACTGTTGCTGATCACTGCACAGGTCTCACACATCTCTCCAAGCTCCCTGACCTTCAGAGGGGAACACTGAGGTCTGGTGGGGACCATAGCCAAGGTCGCCCAGCATAATGAGGACGTGTAACTGGAACCCAGTTCTTCTGGCTCTGCGCTTTCTCCTTACCCCACGTGGCCCTTCTTGACGCCTTCTGGAATGCACCCCGAGCCCCCCAGTTTCCCCACCACCCCCAGAGACACTCAGTAGAACTTGTGGCTTGCCTTCAGTCCCTTGCTTCTGATGGAGCCCCCTTGCTTTTTTTTAGCCAGACCTCAAATCGGATTCCCCTTTTCTGCCTGCTTCCTCACGGCCCACTGAGTGTCTCAGGCTGGGCCGAATCCTGGGGGAGAGGTGGACTCAGCCCTGACCCCCGGGAGCTGGATGACCAGGGCCCTTGGCACCTCTCCCGTCAGAACTCACTGGGCTCCGTGGGCCTAGGGCCCTGCGGCTGGATGGACTGAGGGGAGAGGCCCCTGCCGCGGGTCGTCACCACCCCAGGAGCCACGGGAAGGAGGCCTGCACTTACCGGAGCCTTCTGCTCTCGCGCCTGCCTCAGGATGGCAGCCCTCCTCAGCTGCGTAAACGCTGCTCTCTTCCTCAGGAGCTCGTTGTAGAGGAACAGGACCCGCTTCTTCTCCCGCTGGGGCCGGGAACAGGGGGTCAGGGACAGGACAGTGCCCCCTGCAGACTGGAGTGGGGGCGGGGGGGGGGGCTGGATGCAGGCCTGAGGGTGTTGGGGAGAGGGTACCTTGGGGAAGTAGAAGGCGGCGATGACCCTCCGGAGCCGGTAGGCGAAGGCTTGGAGCAGGCAGAGACACAGCAGCAGGCCGATGGGGAGCGCCGCTCTCACGTAAGCCCAGGCGTCCAGGCTCAGGGGCTGGGGCAGGCAGGCTGCGGCAGGGCGGGCCTGTCAGGGCTCCGCGGGCCTGCGTCCTCTTCCCTGCAGAGCTGCCCTCTCCAGCCCAGAGCTACCAGGCTCCTGAGGCTAGTCCCCTGACAGGCCACAGGTGCGGGAGAAAACTCTGGTGGACAGCGTGGTTCCGGGGCGCTGGCACCCTCTGTCGCCAAGGCCCCAGATCCTCCAGCCGTCGGACCCCAAGCTGTCACCTTCTAGCAACGCGGGGTCCACCTGATGTTTCCTGCTCTGAGGGCCCCTCTTGGGTCGCCTCGGAAAGAGCCCGGTGCCCCCCTGCAGCTGCTCTAACCCGGACGCTGGACGTCGCTCACGCATGTTGTTTGACTCCATCACCGTCTCCGAGGACGTGTTGAGGGCTCCGATGGTCTTCCGAAGCAGCCGGGCCAGCATGGAGCGCCCCCCGACTTTCACCTCCAGTTTGTGGCTGCCTAAGGCCGTGGGGGGGCGGTCAGGAAAGGGTTGCAGTTTAGGAGGCTGGCGGCGCAGGACGAGGACGGGGTCCCGGGGGGGTTTCCCTCCGTCCGCTGAGCGCTAACCCCTCCCTGCTGCAGATATAAATATAAAGGAGGCTTGGAAACTGAGGCCAGCAGGCCCGAGATCGGACCCCACGCGGGGCTGGAAGAGGTGGCGGCCAGGGGCAGGGGCGAGGGCGAGGGCTCACTGCGGAAGGAGTACTGCAGGAAGGAGTGGTGGCGGATGGTGTCGAACATGGAGTAGAGGGCCCAGTCCAGGCCGCACAGCAGCAGCAGCAGCAGCAGCACGGGCACCGTCTCCACGAGCTCCCTCACCTGCCAAGGAGCCGCGGGCCTGAGCTGGGCGGTGCCGCCCGCCCTGCCCGGGCCCTCTCCGGGACCCGTGCCCTGGGCTGCGGCTGGAGCCCCCGGACCTGCCCCCATGGCCTCCTCACCAGGTTTCTCATTTCCGAGGCCTGCACGGAGGGACTCCAGGGGAAGATGACAGTTTTTTCCTCAGCTTTGCGGAGTGGCAGCAGCGTCCGTTTGCCCTGGTAAAATGTCCAGCTGGTGAGGGACACCGGGGTCCCCTCCCCTCGGCGCTCTGCCCTCCTGCTCCAGGAGGACACGCAGTAGGGCCCCCTTGGCCAGGGCTGGGCCCCCCTCACCAGCTGCTTCCTGCGCTCGTCAATCTGGCAGAAGTAGGTGCTAATGTAGATGTTGTCAAAGCGAATGTCGCGGTTGTAACTGTCCATGTAGGAGAAGCACCTGTGTACGAGGACGTCTCTGTGTCCTCCAGGCTGTCCTCGACCACCCCCCACTGCGGGCTTCCTGGATGTGGGGCGTTCCCCAGACCCCAGCCTGCACTGAATGCTGTGTATGTTCCAGGTGGAGACACTGGGCCATCTGGGGCAGGGCGGGCACCCCACAGGCGAGGAGACACGGGTGAAAAGGCGGCGGGGGGGTGGGTCGCATGCCTGGCCGGGAAGGGAGGGGTCTCAGGCACGGATCTCAAGCAGAGGACACAGCAGGAGCAAAGACACAGAGAGGTGGGGAGGCCCTCAAGGCTGCAGAGCCGCCAGCCCTCACGCCCTCCCACATCCGCCTCTCGCCTGAGCCGGCAGAACATCTCCTGGGGGTCACGTCAAGCAAAACGCATGCCCCCACCTGCATTTCCCCTCTCCCCAACACACCCTTGAGGCTGTTTTCTGTTTTGTACACAAGTGCCCCTCTGTGCACACCCAAGTCCAAGTCCCACGTAGCGCTTTGGTTTGCTAAGGAAACGTGCTCATTATCGGAGATGTGTTTAAAGCCGCGTGACTCTAAGTCAGCCCCGTCAACTGTGCAACCTAAGTTTCAGGGGTTCTGAGACCCTGTCAAAACCCTCTGGGAGGGCTCAGGCGGAGGGAGCGGTCCCCTGCAGGCCAGCCTGTGAGCGCCCCCGTGTGGGGAGATGGGCCGTGCCCTGCCTGGCCCTGCCCTCTGGCCGGCTATGCCCCCCCCCCCCCGCCCCTCCGGCCAGTGACCTCGCCAGGTCGAGAGCGGGGAAGCGGATTCAGTGCCTCCTTCCCCTCCTTCCTTCCCTCCCGGAGCTGGCCCCGGAGACCTGCTGCACCTTTCCCCTTCCTGCCTCCGCCTCAGGCCGGCTTCCTGCGGTGCCCCGCGCAGCCGCCGGGCCCTCTAACCCCTGATCCACCTGAGCCTCCTGGCCTCCAGCCTGCAGGGCTTGGCCAGCTCTCGGGGCCCTGCCTGCGCCTGCCCAGTCCTTCAGCCCAGCCTCTGCCCTCCACATCCCACAGAAGCCTTGGTCCCTGCCCAAGAGAACAGTCTTCCTCGCCTTGACCTTGGCTCCCCACTGACAATGGCTCTTACAGGGGCCTGTCCTCAGCTCCTGCCCCGTTCCAGGAGCCCCGCCCTCGCAAGGCCCTCCGACCCACCACAGGGTGCCCCGTGGGCGCCCCTCTGGCCTCCACTAGACCACCAGCGTCTTGAGGGTGGGAGGAAGGCTCCTTCACTCTGTCTTCCCACGGGGCCCTCGGCACACACCGAACGGCGCGCTCACCTGCCCCATGGAAGGGGCAGATGGGGCCGGAGCCCCCTGTGGCCGCCCTTGCCCAGCCCCTGCCTGTCTCAGGCATCTGGGGGTGGGGACAGGAAACAGAGGGTCCAGAGGTCAGCGGGGAAACAGAGTGAGGCCCGGGACTGCCCAGCTGGACGCCCCGCTGGCTGGGGTTGAGGACTTTGGTCCAAATGGAGGGAAAGTAGCTGCCAGTGAGGCAGGCGGCCGAAAATGAAAGCAGGGTTGGGCGGTAGAGACGGGCAGGGTTGGGCGGTAGAGACGGGCAGGGTTGGATGGTAGAGACTGGCAGGGTCAAAACCAAGTGGAACACGGCAGGCAGCGCCGTCAGAGGGCAGTCAGCACTGGGACGGAGGCCGAGGGAGGCGGCTCAGTGAAGACTGGCTCCCTTTCCAGGTGGCAGAGTGCGGGCCAGCGTCCCCCGTGCCGGGGCCACCCCGGGAGGAAGGGGCGTCGGGCCAGTGGGCTCACGCGTGCAGCACCAGCAGGAAGGTGCAGGAGAAGAGCACGTGCAGCAGCCCCAGCGCCCACTGCAGCCGGGCCTCCTGCTGGCGGACGTAGCCCCGCAGCTCCGTGCTCACGTGCTCCCAGCTGGTGTCCGCGCCCACCAGCGCGGCCCGCTTCTCCTCCTGGGGGGAAGGGGCACGGGGCAGACACAGCCCTCCTGGGCGTCTCTGCCCGGGCACCCCGCTCGTGACCCCCAGCTCTTCCCAGCACTTTCGGAACCCCCCGTGTGGAGGTCACGCAGGGGGCTGGGTGCGGCCCTCTCCTCCCCGTGGTCCTGCTCCCCTGCGCCCATCCGGGCTGACACCCTCTCTGGCCAGGCTGGCCATCGGGTCTCAGAGGCAGGTCCCTGCCCACCCAGGTTCAGCACAGCCCCCCCGTCCCCCAGCACCAGCCCATTCCGCCCTCGTGCCCCTCCGCCCTCCTGTCACCTGCTCTCCGCAGGCCTGTGCCCTCACCCCTTCTCCCTCGCGCCCTCCCAGCCGGGCACCCCCTGCCTCCTACCTTGAGCTCGATAGTGGCTGAGAAGTCCCCGTCCAGGTCGTGAACAGACTGGTTCAGGGAGTCGTAGGTCTGCCCGAAGTTCCCTTCCACGGGGATTCGGTGACGACACCAAACCTCCATCGCTACCGGGGGTGGGGGGGGGGGTCAGGGGCCTGTGCCCGCCTCTCGCCCCCCAGGGCCTGAGGACCCCATCTGCCCCGGCTGCCTGTCCACCCCTCTCCACGCTCCGTGAGTCCCGCGTCCTGGGCACAAGGCCTGACTTCCCCTCATCCAGCTCGTCGGTGTGTAACCACGTAACCACGCCGACTGTGAACACGGGTGGCAACAGGCACGGGGAAGCACAGCTCGGCTCCTGTATTCCTCCCTCACACCTCGGAGCCCCCTCATAGGCTATCGTTAGGCCCGTCTTCCAGGCAGAGAGGCAGAAGCAGAGGTCCCTGGGAATGTCCCCGCCACGGCCGCGAGGCTGCCCCCCAGGCTCGCCTGCACCCCCCGCAGTGTCCCCGAGGACTGGGCCCCTGCGCCCGCGTGTGTGCCTCCGCCCTCCCACCGCCCCGCTGACCCTTGGCGATGCTGCAGAAGAACTTGAACTTCATCGGCAGACAGAGCAGGTCCCTGAGCAGCGGGACCCAGATGCGCTGCAGGCACTGCTGGTGCTTCCGGTCAAACCAGCGGCGGCAGCTGGCGATGGCCTGGTCCACCACGTCTGCGGAAAGGCAGGGGCAGGTGAGGTCCCCTGGTGGCCTGCCTGAAGCCCCGCCCCCGGCACGCCCCCGACGCCCCCCCACGCCCCTCACAGGAGCAGCGCAGCTTGGTCTTGAGCTCATACATCTTCTGGGTGGACAGTGCGTGCCGCCGGGGAGGAAAGGCTCCCTGGCTCGGGCCCCTGCGGGCTGTGGGGTCGGAGCCGGACGCGTCCTCGGGCACGAACCCCGCGTCACTCTTCACCTGGGCATCCAGCTCCTCGAAGGACTTGGAGATGTTCTGAGTCCCGGCTCGCAGTGAATCTTTGCTGCCCTGGGGTTGGGGGGTGAGGACAGGGAGGTAGGTGCAGCTGCAGAGGAAGGAGCCTTTCCTTTGGCCAAACTCTGGGCTCCTCCCTCAGGCCCAGGCAGAGCCCAGGCCCTAGACAGCCTCTCACCTCATGCTCCACTGTTCAGTCTTGGGGACAGCCCCCTACCGCCTTTCCCTGCGACCAGTGGCCTCTGCTCTGCCCCCTACCCAGCTCCTCCACCGGCCTCTGTCTCAGATCCCCGCTAGCTACAGAAGCTTCCCCAAGCCCTGGGGCTTCACATGAGCCTCCCAGACCACTATGCCATCTCAGGGTCCTCAGTTCCAGTGTCCCCGATGTCACCTGACTCCCCAGCTCGTCGACGCGCCAATTCTCCCATGCCTGCAGCCTCCAGGCCCCCTCAGCCCCATTCCGCAATCCCCGGGGCCTCCAGGCTTCCTGAGTGCTCAAGGCCACGGCCCCCAATTTCCTGACATTCTAGTTCAGCTACCCTGACATTCTAGTTCACCTGCCCAGGTGTTTGGAAATGGGGGGTGCAGGTCCCATGACCGGGGGCAGGGGCTTTCCCCACTGTCTAGTGCCCAGGGCACGTCCTGCAATGTTTGAAGGCAGCCATGCCGGCCCCCCGGGGCAGAGGGGCCCGGCCCTGCCCACACGTGGGGTCCTGACCAGCAGGTCCTTGAACACTGCACGCAGCGGGGCCGTGGAGACGCGCCAGGCCGCCCGGGTGTTGTTGACCTGCAGCTCCACTGTGCAGCCCAGCGACACGACCACCTCATTGAGGTTGTAGCGCAGGTTGGCCACAGGTCCTGGCGGGAAGATGCCCTCGTGGGTCTCCCTCTGGAGCTAGTTGCTCTCCAGAGGCCCCCTTCACCCCCAGTCTGTGTGCAGTGGGTGACCGCCTTCTAGAACTGTATGAGGGGGCCCCGAAGCCCGGGAGAGGGCAGCCGGCTCATCACTGGGTTGATTTTCCCCGTGTAAGCCGAGGCGGCCCAGAGACGTGGAGGAACTCTCTCAGAGGCACACAGCTGCCATCAGGCCCCCACTCATTCCCCTTCACCCACCTGGGTCTTGCCCGGTGGCCCGCCCAGTCACACACTATCCCCAGGGACACACACTCACCCTCATAGATGGCCGCCAAGGCGTACCCCAGCACGAAGAGCCGGCCCTCTTTGCCCAGCATCTTGGGCACTAACAGGAGGCTGGCACAGCGGATGTGAGGGGAGGTCCCCCAGCCCACAGCTCCCAAGCCTGTCGGGAGAGACCAGCAGGTGGCAAGGGGGAGTGAGGGTGCAGCCTGACCCACCAGGCTGAGCATGGCACCCGCCCCCCAGGTTCTTCCCAGAACCGCACTGCCTTCTTGACGCTGGGCACCGGCTCTGATCGCCCTTGGAGGCCGCTCATTCATGTGAACAGCCCTTTCCCAAGCTCCGCTGCATGGCGGCTCGGGAGGGGCGTGGAGGGACACCAGAGGTCCAAGAGCCATGGCCAGTGATGGAGGGTCGAGTGTGTGTGTGTGGGAAGGGGACTCTTCCCTCTTTGGTAGGCTGGATTCACACACTACCCAGGTGGCGAGGAGGCAGGGAGTGCCAGAGAAAGTTCTGGAAACCGTCACTCGTGCTCACAGCCGCCTCCCTGTTCCCGTGCTCTGACCCCATCCCAATCACTATCTCCGTCTCTAATTTTAGCCTTAATCATGGACCTCCTGGTGGTGTTAACAGCTTCACAGGTGTCTCCCTGTGGTCCCCGCAAGGACACGGAGAGCTCCGCGGAGCTCAGAATTCAGGGAGAGAGTGAGCGAGTTAACAGATGATATGGCCCGAGTGCACAAGGGAGGCCCTTCTCCAGGGCTGTGGGGGCGCGGCCGGAGCCAGCGTTTCTGTGCGGAGCATGGGTCTGCGAAGGCCGGACGCAGCGGCTGACGGGTCGGCGGGGGCCGGAAGACAAGGGACGTGTCGTCGGGAGACAGGACAGCGTTCCAGGCCAGAGGGACGGCAGAGCTGGGCAGGGAACCCAGTGGCTTCCTGTGCGATGGAGCGCTGGCCATCGTCGGAGCCAAGTCCCCGCTTCTTCCCTCTGTCTCTCTCCCCAGCTCTTGTGGGGTCCCCGTCACCTTTCGCGGGGCCTAACCAGTCCCCTGCCTCCCCTCTGTATTTGGGTTTTCACAAGGTGGCCAGAGTGGTCTTGTACACACAGCCTCTGACTTTGTCCCTTCTCTGCTTCAAACCAGCTATGGACTTTCCACCAGAGGTGGGGTCCAGTCCGAGCTCCCTTAGCGGGGTCCACGGACCCCCTTGATGGCTTAGGGCTGCTCAGCCCATGGCCTGCCTGTCCACCACCCACCCCCCATGCCTCGGGCCAGCCCTAGAACAGGCCAAGCTCATCCTGCCTCTGCCCGAAGTGTGGCTCCTCACCTGGCTGGCCTTACCTGGTCACACAGGTTTGCTGGGAGCCCTGTCTGCTGCGCCCGCCCGAGCGTCTGCCCTCTTCCTGGCTAACACAACTGGAGTTTCCTTCAAGGCCAGCCACCTGTCCCTGCCCCAGTCCCTGGGGGAAATTGGGATTTTCTCACACAATCATGGGATAATAGGATATCAAAAGGGGTTTGTTTCGGGGCACCTGGGTGGCTCAGTGGTTAAGCCTCTGCCTTCGGCTCAGGTCATGATCCCAGCGTCCTGGGATCGAGCCCCGCATCGGGCTCTCTGCTCAGCGGGGAGCCTGCTTCCCCCTCTCTCTCTCTGCCTGCCTCTCTGCCTGCCTGTGATCTCTGTCTGTCAAATAAATAAAAATCTTTAAAAAAAAAAAAGGGGGGGGGGTTGTTTCATGGTCTTGGCCTTCTGGCCAAGGATTCAAGCTAAAGGAGTTGGCAAGTAGTCTCCCTGGTTCTCCAGAGAGCTCAGGGGGTCTGTAACGCCCTGTCTGGGCCCACCAGCAGGGCGAAACTCGTCTCTGGCCCTCTACCCACCAGTAGATACAAAGACAAGGCCAGAAATTAGAATTTTCTAGGACGCCTTGGGGTCTCAGTTGGTTAAGCAACCGCCTTTGGCTCAGGTCATGGTCCTCGAGTTCCCGGACCGAGCCCCGCATCGGGCTCCCTGCTCAGCGAGGAGTCGCTTCTCCCTCTGACCCTCCCCTTCTGGTTCTCTCTGTCTCTCAAATAAATAAATTAAAAAAAAAAAAAAAAAGAAATCAGTACTTTCTAGAAGAGAAGAAGTTGGAGTAGGCAGACATAGCAGGGGTGGTCTGAGGAGAGGGTGGGGCTTCACTTCCAGGCCGAGTGCGAGCCTCACGGGACCCCAGAGAGACGGGGCGGAGGGGACGGTGGCCCTGCGTGGCCACGTGAGCCCGGCGTGGAAGGCGAGGCCGGCTCGGCGCTGGCAGGAACTCTGGGGCGGGTGGGGGATGTGCCCCGGGAGCCTTGCTCGCTTCTCAGCCCGGCAGGGGAGGGGGCAGCGGCAAGGTGCCTGCTCGCCTACTTTGGCAGGGCAAGGATGGAGGACTTCCTCGGGGACGAGTGGGCCTTTTGGAGGAGAAAGTCGCCCTCGCGGAAGCAAGACAGGCTCTCGTATTGAAAATAGGCAGCAAGGGAAGGGTCGGAGGGAGAGGTCCTCCCCGGGGCCCGGTGTGGTCCTGGGGCTGCCCACACAGGTCAGTTTCCGGGGTGAGCGGGCGAGGGCCCTGCCGGGCCGCCTGGAACAGGCAGCGCGGCGACGCTGGCCGGGGGGCGGGGGGACGGGAACATTTTCCTCTTTCTTAAAGGAGACCTTGAGAAGGAATGTTCCCGTCTTCCAGCATCGATGGCTGAAGAGGAGATGCCTGGACTTGAGGCCGCCCCTGCGTGACCTGAAGACGAGCCGCCACCAGGCCAAACAGAGAGGGAAACTGGGTCCGTGGGGGGTGGACTGAGGGGCTGAATTATCCAAAGTCCAAAGACTGCTCGGCCTTGAGAGTGGCTGTTGCGGGAGACAGCCGGCTTTCTCCGTGGCTAATCCACCTGCTCATGGGCTCCTCTCCTGGCCCCGCAGCGCCCGCACGAGGCTCCCTCCCCAGTGGAGCCTCCAAGAAGCCTTCCCTGACTACCAGCCCCTTCCCCAGGCCCGGCACCCTCCCATCACGCCTCCTCGTCATCCCCAGAAAGGCTCCTTCCTCCCTCTCTCTCTCCACTGGGGGCCCCTTGACCTCGCGCCCTTTAGAAGCCGCTACGGGGCCCCCGAGAGGGCTGAATGAACGAATGAAGGTGTGAGTGAATGAATGAACCAACAGAATTAATTGGGAGGAGCAAGACACAAGGTCAGCGAGGTTGGGAGCCATGGGGCACCCTGTGGAGAACATGGAGTCCTTCCGGTTGGGGAGGCCCCTAGGGGACAAGGACCGGTCAGGTTTCTTCCATAGACTGGGGCCCCTTCTCCTGGGATCTCCCCTCAAAGCCCACGAGGAGGCTGGGGCTGGGATACTCGGTGCACAAGAAACAAGATCAGATCCGTTCCTGGGCCAGGACTCCCCAGGCCTGCCCCACAGGCCTCTCGAGGGTCCCCGTCCTCAGCCAGCACTCACCCACCATGCCGTACAAGGCCACCATCTTCTGACCCTCGTAGATGTCCATGGGGTTCACCAGGAGCTGAAACAGACCTGAGGGTGCGGGTCAAGCTGACGATCGGGAGGCGGGTCCCTGCCCCCCGGGCTCTGCCCACACTCACCCATGGCCAGGAGCCCGCCGCTGCTTGCGCCCAGCAGGAAGGCGGCACCAGGAAACGTGCGGGGCTGTCGCTGCAGGAACCGGCTGCAGGGGACAGGCAGCCCCCAGCTCAGGAGTCTCTGCAGCGCTGCGGGGGTGGGGGCAGACACACTGGGGCCAACAGCCCGCTCTTCTGGGTGAGATGCGCTTCATTGGGGTCAGGGGCCTACGGGGGAGAGGCTAGGGGAGACCTTGGCAGGCGTGGTGGGAGCGGGCGGGCCATCCCGAAGTAGGATGCGGGACCCTGGGGAGGCAGGACAGCTGTGAGGGAGAGAAGAGGAAGGGGCTTGGCTGGAGGCGAACACTGGGGGATAGCCGGAGACCCACAGGGGGGGGCGTGGGGGCCCCAAGGGGACAGGGGATGAGATGCCCTGAGGGCCGGTGCTGGGAAAGGCCGGACTCACTGGTGTGGGGGAGCTTCCTTCTTTCCCCCTTGGCTCCATTCTGATGAAGTGTGATGGCCATGAGTCAGCTTGGGGGACCCTCCCTTGTCCCACAAACGTCCTCAAGGTGGCCTCGGGCACAGAGGTCCCCTTCTATCCCCTCTGCTGTCTGCGCAGCCGGACAGCAGCCAAAGCTCTGCTCTGAGACTTGGGGAAGGAGAGTAGAGACCTGTGTCCCCGTCTCCAGTCCTGGAGCCGGTCAGGCTCTCGGAGACAGACACAATACAAGCTTCCGGAACCTGAGAATGTGGCGAGGGCCACAGAACCTGGCGGGCATCTCCTGGAGACAGGCCGGCATTGGGTCTCAGCAGTCATGCCCAGACTCATGAAGGACCATGTGCTCCCCTTGGGGACGGAGGAGCCGAGCGTGGCGCGGACCATGGTCCGCAGCTTGGGGGGGTTTAGCCTGGGCATGTCTCTGGCCACGGCCTATGGGCTCCTGCAGCTGCTGGTGGAAGGACACAGCCCCTGGGGCTGCCTGGTGGGCACCCTCACTCTGGCTGCCTTCCTCAGCCTGGGCATGGGGTTCTCGCGCCAGGTCCGGGTCACAGTCCTGCTGCTGCTGCCCCAGGCCTTCTCCAGTGAGTGCCGGGTGGGGGATGAGGGGGGCAGGAGGGATCTTACAGGAGGTGGGGGCGGTTTGAGGGAAACCTTCCAGAGGCTTCCGTGCGAGACCGTGCGCGAAGCCGGGGCCCTGGGCCCATGGAGCCGTCTCCCCCAGGGCAGGGCCGGATGCTGCTGCTGGTGGCGGCCTTCGGGCTGGTGCTGCAGGGACCCTGTGCCAACACACTGCGTAACTTCACCCAAGCCAGCGAGGCCGTGGCCTGCGGGGCCGAGCTGGCCTTGAACCAGACCGCCCAGGTGTTGGAGCAGGCCAAGCAGCCCCTTGTCAGTAAGGCCCCCTGGGCCCGTGGCTGTGCGTTCTGTGGCCCCGCTCCGTCCCCTGCGGCTGCGGACCCCTCCCCGTGGCTCCCTGGCCGGCTGCATCTCCCCACACCCTGGGGGGCAGCCTCCTCTCCACTCTGTTCCCCACCCCCGCCCCCCCTTGCAGCGGGCAGAACCGGCCCCCCAGTGCCTCCACCCCTGCCCCCCAGGTGCCCTGAACAAGATTAAAGCCATTGCCCAGAAGGCCAAAGAGGTGGCTGACCGGGTCCGCAAGTTCTTCCGGTCCATCATGGACGGCGTGAAGCACGTAGGTCAGCACAGTCAGCACGGCTGGGGTGTTTCCAGAGGGCGGGCTCACGGTTCACCCTGTCTCCTCACCCGTGCCCACGTCACGGCCCAGGGCCCCTCCCGGGTGCTGACTGGCCCCCGCCGGATACGGCGCAGCCAGGGCCCTGACCGCGGTCCCGCGCTGGGTGCTGCCCTGGGGTCCCCGAGTCCCAGCCAAGGGGCCGCAGGGCTCCGGGCCTGGGGACCAGCCCCGCCGCTGTCCCCAGCTAGGGTCCTGCGCAACGTGTGGTACTGGCTCCTGCACATCGGCGACGTGTGCAACGCTGAGCTGGGCAACCCCTACCTCAAGTGTGCGCGGGTCTTCGACGACGCCAAGGACCGCTGCATGCACGTTGTCCCCTGGGCCTATCACCTGTGCTACGTGCTCATGCCCTTCAAGCTCGCGCTGTGCGGACTGGCCAGCGGTGAGGGCCGGCGAGCGCCTGCGGGGCATGGCCAGTGAGCAGGGGGTCCGTCGGCGGGGCCGGGCCCGCGCTGGGGGCACTGGGGGCACTGGGAGAAGCCGGTTTGGAGCCCTTGCGGAGGTCAGCAGCAGGAGAGGGAAGCCAGAGGACCCGGAGGCGGGAGGGCCGCGTGCCTCCGCCTCCCCTGACGCTCGGTCTCTGGGTCCCAGTGGTGCAGGTGTTCTGCATTATCCCCAAGTACCTCCAGCCTTTCTTGCGAAAGACCCTTGGCACCCGTGAGTGGCCCCCTCCCAGCCCTGCTGCGGGGGTACTCCTGGGGACTCTCCCCTCTCCAGGCCGGCGGTGCTCCCAGTCCCCAGTGAGAATGCAGGAGGGAGGAAAGGTGCCGGGCAGGGACGCCGGAGGCCCAGCCTGGGCTGGAGCAGGGAGAGGACCAAGACGTCCTACCCCCGCTCCCCCCTCCCCGGTCCTCCCAGCCCAGGGCAGGGCACTGAGCTGGGCGGGCACAGAGAGGGGCCGTGGTGTCAGGCCCCTGGTGGTGACAGCATGGACCGCGGGGGCTTTGTCATCTCCTCCTCGGGTTGGGGGGTCCCGGCTGTTCTGCGAGCTATGCCAGGCCCTGCCCCCACTAATTCTCCTGGCTTCCGGCTCCCCTGCACCTGCTGGCCCCAGCTGTGAGGAACCTAATTAACCGGGTGCGTCAGGAGTTCGAGTTCAACGTGACGGCCGCCCACCACTTCTCCGTGGACCTCAATGCCTCTCGGAGCCTGTCGCAGGTGGCCCTGGACCTCCATGAAGCCGTCAGCCTGAAGCTGCACCGTGTCCGAGAGGCCCTGGCCCTGATGGGCTACACCACGCCTCTGCTGCTTTCGCTCCTGTACCTCCAGTGAGGGAGGGCCCCAGCTGGGGGCTTGGGCTGCGCGGCACCAGGTCGCCCCCAGGGCCTCCAGGAAGGCTGGAGCCTGGGGGCCAGGGGACGTGGGACCCTGCGGGAGTCGGTGTGGGCTGGGGAGCTGAGGGGCCTCCATTTACCTTGCCAGAGCTCTGTTCTACCGGTACTGTTACTTGAACTGGGTCGGTTATGACAACGTGTACATCACCAGCCGGTTCCTACGCATGGAGGCCATCCGCTCCGAGGCGGGGCTGCCCACGGTGCTGCCCCTCAGCGCCCATGAGGCCAGACGCTACATCCAGCCTGGTGAGGGCCCCAAGATTGGAGACCAAGACCCAGGAGGACACCAGGGCCTCCCCTCCACCCCAGCCCTGACCCTAGGCCCTGTGCACAGCCCTGTCTCTGGGGAGCCCTCGGTCCCAAAGGGGGGACCTCCCGGCACCCAGACACCCAGACACAGAAAGAAGGGCAGAGGAAGCTTCCGGGGCCCCGGACATCCCGACAGAGGGAAGTGTAGGTGGGGAGGGGCTGCCAGCTGAGGGAAGGGGGGCTTTGGGGGTGAGGCCAGAAGTATGAACCTGCCAACATGGAGAGGAAGCCTGGGGGGCTGGGGCTGGGCTGCCCAGGAGGGTGGGTTCCTCTAGCCTCAGAGCCCCTCCCAGCCTTGTCCGGGGACCGTCCCAGCTTCCACACCAGATGAGCAAACAGGCCCTGGCTCGGAATGGGGTGTGCTCCGCCGGGAGAATAAGCAGCGGCCTCCTGACTGCGCTCCCCGCAGGTTCCGTCTTCCTGTCCAGGTGGGAGCAGATGTTCTACACCCTGGCCATCCTCAGCCTTGCCCGGCACCTCCTCCTCGTGCTGGCCCTGGTCTTCCTGGACTACGCCGTCTTCTGGGTGCTCGACCTGGCCCGGTACCAGTTGCAGGGGGAGATCGTGGCCCGCAGTGAGTGCCCGGGCCTCGCGCTGTGGTCCCCTTGGTCGGCGTCCTGGACCCAGGTGGCCTCCTGGGTCCCAGGGATTGCCTGGAGGTCCCTAGGTCACTGTGACTCATCAGCCCCGATCCTGCCGCCGCCAGCCCTCCAATCCTCCTGGGACCCCTGCCTCCGAGTCCTGGGTCCACCATACGGAGTAGTCAAAAGCACAGGACCTGGAGTCAGGGAGCCTGCCCTCTGCGGCGGTGACTCGGGCCATTCCCGAACCCCCCAGAGCTTCAGTCGCCTCTTCTTCGGAGCTGGGATGCTGGGCGCAGCCCCCGGGTCGCTTGAAGGGGCCCAGGACGCCTTGTGTGGGAGGGCCCGGGAGGCCGTGCTGATGAGCGTGCGGGACCACAGGGAGTAATGACTCCCATCCTGTGCGCAGAGGCCGGCGGCACTTAGAAAGCGCCCAACACAGTCACCGGCACACTCAGTCCGGCGCCCACCGCATGCGGGACACGGGGCACATTAGCAAGTGCTTGAAAGCAAATGCTGCTGGGCCGTCGTGGGGACAGGGACGGACTCATGGAGCATCGAGGCCTCTCCAAGAGGCTCCTGGGGGGCAGGGGCTTGGTGGGGCCCTGGGGCAGCAGAGGCCCCTGGCTGGGGGGTGGGGCTGCGAGCTGCCCTGTCCCACCACCCGCCCCCTGGCACCGGCCCTCACAGAGTGCGCTGTGCCAGGCCCCGTGCTAGTGTCCATAACCGTGGAAGGCACCGGCTACACTGGGAGGATTTACCGGGACCTGGTGTCGGCGTTCGACGTCTTGCAGCAAAGCAACATCAGCATCTTGTCCCGGCACTGCCTCCTGAGGCCCTCGGAGCCAGATGCCACCGGTTACATCGTCATCGGTACCGGCCTCGGCCGTGAGGGCACGGGGTGGGGAAGGAACAGGCGTGGCAGAGGGCGTGAGGACCGGGGGTGCGGAGGCGGCCGGCAGCCCGCACCCGCAGACGGCGGTTCTTGGCCCCGCCGCCCCCCAGGCATCCTGTACGGCCTGAGTTTCTTCGTCACGCTGTTCGGCAACTACGTCAGCAGGCTGCGGCGGGCCATCTGCGCCTCCTACTATCCGTCGAGGGAGCAGGTGAGCGGCCACAGCCGCGGCCGCCCCCACCCCTGCCTGCTGGGAGCCCACGGCCGTCTGTCTTGGTTTGGGGGAGCTTCGACTCCTCGATGGCGCCAGTCCTCTCTCCTCTGGCTGAAGTCCCGCTAGGCACATGACCTGGACGGCGGGTATCCGGGCCCCAGAGGTGCTGAGAGCAGGGGTGCCTCTTGGGGGGGGCGTTGGCTGAGAAGGAGCTTGTCGTCCCCAGAGTGTGGGGAAGGGCATGGCCGCCGGGGTCCGTGCTGGCGTGTTGAGGCGCAAGTGGAAATGCAGCAGTTGGGCGCTCGATTGCCAGTCAGTCCTGGAGCGTGCGGCGGAGCCCTCCGCACCCTGTGCCAGGATGAAGCCGACCTCGCCCGGTGCTTGCGGTCTCAAGGCCAGACAGGCTTTTAACCAGATATTACAAGGAAGAAGTGTTTTTGTGCAGTGTTTTTGTGCAGAAATAAAGAAAGTGCTATGAACACCCAGAGGACAGACTAGGTCACCCCACCTAGCGGAGCCCAGGGCCTTCCCAAAGGAAGAGGCATCGGAGCCAGGCCTAGACGGATTCAGAAGCGTGGGCAGAAGGCAAAGGACGGGAGTGGGGATGGGGGGCAAAAGGCATTCCGGGTGGACGAGACTGGATCAAGGCAGATCCCGGCCCCGATCTCCCCTCCACCAGGAGAGGATCTCCTACCTCTACAACCTACTTCTGAGCCACCGAACCAATCTGCCGGCGACCGTGCACCGAGCAGCGAGACGGCGGGCAGCGGACCAGGGCCACGCAAGTGTCCTCCAGAAGCTGGCCAGGCGGTGGGCCCACTGTCCCCCCTTGCAGAAGTGGGGCAAGAGGGGACAGAAAAAGAGCCAGAGGTCACAGTGGCTCCCTTCTTAAGTCCCTGAGGTTTGGCTGAAGAGGGTGCCCGTTCTCTGTGATCCATGCGCGAAGACGGAGACAGGGATGAGAACTCTGGGCGGTGGGCAGTGGGGGGAGGGGGCGGACAGGACACAGAGGTTGCTGCTGAGGGGGGTCAGGCTGCAGCGAGGCCCGCCCCCGCTGGTGGGCGGTGTTGGGTGTGGAGTGGGCTGGCGCGTCAGCGTCTGGGACTCCTCCCCAGGTGCTCCTGTCTGGGCCCCGTGCTCAGCCACTTCTGGCCGCTCCAGGATTATTGCCTGGGCTGTGGGCAGCTCCACGACCCCGAGGACACGGAGAACTTTGTGTCCTGCAGCACCCCGGGCTGCCGAGGTGAGCCCCCGGGGTTGGACCTCTCCCCTCTCCCTGTGGGGACTCCCCACAGTCGTGTGTGACAATTGGCTATGGTCCTTCCTCTGTGGACTTCTGGAACTCACACTTTAGGCCCCTCCCTTCGTGACCACATGTTCTTGTCTACAGAGAACCGTGAGAAGCTCATTCTCCCTGTGTTTGCCTTAATTCTGTTGGTGGTAACCACTCGTTCGCAAGTGGCATTGCAGCCGGGCCCTGGCTTGTCCCTCTGTGAGGACAGTCCCTGCAGGGCTGGAAGCGAGGGGAGCTTGGTGGCGGGGTGGGTGGACTAGCTCAGCCACCTTTTCCTGCCCTCCTGGTGTTTGCAGGGCTCTTCTGCCCCACCTGCTTCCGTCTCCTGGACAACACCTGCTCCGTGTGTGCGGCGCCCCTCTCCCAGCAGGGGGGCCTGGACCTGGAGCTGTGAGTCTCCGGGGGATGCAGTGGCCGCAGTCCTGTCCGTGGGGGCGGTGGGAGCTGCCGCCTGATGGGAGGCTTTCCCAGGGACTCCAGTGACGAGGAGGCCCCCCGCCTCTGGCTGGCCGCCGCTCGGAGGAAGAACCCTGAGCAGGAGCGTTTCCTGCGGCAGCAGCTGCAGGAGGCCCTGGGCAGGACCCTTGCTTCGGAGTCCAGCTCCGAGGTCAGGTGAGCAGAAAGCAGCACCTGGGGCCGGGGAGGCCTGAGCTGTCATGTGTGCAGTGGGCTCCTGGGCTGCGTGGCCCTGTGCTAGGGCTGGAGACAGCTGAAGGGCTTGTGGCAGAGTTGGGGGGGGACCCGTCCAGCTTGCCCTGAGCGAGCCTATGGAGCGGTGGGGAGTGATAGCGGGCCGGTGTCCCCGTCCAGGAGAGCAGCCGGCCAGGTCAGGCAGCGGACAGAACAGCTGGGTTGGGATGAGGTTGAGTTAATGAGGGCTTCAGGAAGCAGGTTTCGGGGGTAACCTGGGTGTCTGCTGGGCCAAGGGGCAGAGGAGAGCATGGGGTCGAGGAGCCTGGGGGGAGCCTGGAGAATGGGAGATGTTTGGGAGGCTGTGTGTGTGTCACTCGAGTCAGGGGCGCCAGGATGAGCTGGGAAGTGGAGGGGCAGAGAGCTGGCTGAGTGCCCTGGTGGCCGTCTGAAGATCCCGGGAAATGGCCCCACTCGTTCCTGGCTCTGTTCTAGCCTGAGCTAAGAAGGCAGTGGGAAGCCAGGGCGGCCTCAGGACGGAGGTGCTGAGGATGGGGGCGCTTGGGACGGCGTGGTGCCAGCCGAGCGGAAGGACAGGCTCTGGGGGAAGAAGAGGGCTCGGGTGGGGAGCTCTGGGCTGTCTGGAGGGAAGCTGGCAGCCCAGGGGCCGCTACAAAAGGCCTGGGGTCTGGGCCTGTGGCTCCAGGCTTGAGTTATTACAGCGGGGAAGGGGGGTGAGGGCAGGGCAGGAAGGGTGAAGGGAAAGGGGCCGAACCCTGAGGGGCTCAGGCGCAAACCAAGTGGGGGAGAGACCGGAGCAGCCGGGGGCCCAGCGTCGTCACGCCGAGACAGGCGAGGCGGCGGCGGCGGTGGAGAGGCCGCTGGAGTGGCTGTGGGACATTTCTCGTGGTCCCGAGCAAGCCCAAACCAGAGCAGACCGTAACGGGCCATAGGCCAGTAGGTAGAGAAGACCCAGAAGGAAGCCGTGCGTGGCTCGGTGTCAGAGCCCGAGACGCTCGGTCCTGTCCCTGGGGAGTCACTGCCGGAGTCGAACAAGGAAGCTAGTCGGGGAGGAGCGGGGAGCCTGCGTCTGCACAGCGGCAGAGCAGGCTGGGAGCCGGCCCAAGGGGATGTGGGGCTCCCCAGGAAGGGGAGAGCTGAGCCCTTCGGAGGTGACGGAGGGCCCCTGAGGCACCGGGTCTGGGCCAGGTGGCCCGGCGGCCTCCGGAGAGCGGCATGCCCCGAGCGGAGTGAGTGCTCTCCAGGCCGCTGGCCTTGCCGCTCCCTGCAGGCTCAGAGGACCGGGAGCCCTGCTGAGGGCGCCAGGAAGGGGCTGGGAGTGGATGGTTGCAAGGACCGGGTCTAGGGGGCAAAACACCTGCCCTGGGAGTGCCCTGGGAGCAGCGGGCTCGCGGGGCCTCAAAGGCGCAGACACTGCACGCGCGTGGCGCAGCCGGACT
This sequence comes from Mustela nigripes, assembly GCF_022355385.1. NCBI lineage: Eukaryota > Metazoa > Chordata > Mammalia > Carnivora > Mustelidae > Mustela > Mustela nigripes. Next base: position 66,297,321 of record NC_081566.1, read on the forward strand.
GACCTCCAGGGTGCTGCTGGGTGACGTGGCTTTCTTCGGGACCAGGACCCGAGGGCTGAAGGCTCTTTTTTGGGTGGATCAGGGGAAGGACACTGGGGAGAGAACGGGGGGGGGGGGGGTGTCTTCAGGAAGCGTGTGATAGGACTGGCCTTGGGGTAGAAACGGGGCCGCCTCCCTGGGGAAGTCCAAGGTCCCTGCCTCCCTGAGGTGTGAGAGCAAGAGCAACACAGAATGGGTCGTGGCCAGGGAACGTTCTGGGATAAACCCAGGGGTGGCCAAGGCTGGGGGTCGCTCTGGGAGCAGGAGCAGAGGCCTCTGTGGCCATGGGGTCAAAGCTAGAGAGGTGAGGAGGGTGGGGGCCACATAAGCAGTTGGTCTGGCCGTGGCCCCCTGGGTGGGTGCAGCAGATGTCTGGGGAGATAGCTGTGGCCCCCGGGGGGCAGGTGCCACTGGCAGGACCTCTGCAACATCCCATGTACCAGCAGGTTGATGAGCAGCCTTCATTTGGGAGGCCTGCATACAAATCGCAGTGGGCACGGGCTGGTGTGAACGGGGCAGGGGAGGGATGGGCACGGGCTGTTGTGAACCGGCAGGGGGAATGGTAAGCTGAGGGGCGGGGGAGGAAGTGAAGCTTTATTTTCAGAGATTCCTGGGGGCTCCCTGAACTTAAAAGCGGGGTCGTGGGGAGGGGGGAAGCTTGATCCCTGACCATGTAGGTGTAACACCAAGGTCACTACTGGTTCTGTCCTTATTGGCCATGTGACCTTGGGCAAGGGATTGCCCCCTGGTCCGTCAGCACCAGCCTAAAACTGGGGCTCTTGAGCCACAGGCTGAGATCCTGTGGGGACCAGGAGCAGCGGAGGCTGGGAAGTCTGGACAGGGCAGGCGTGCACCTGTGGAAACGGCGCCCCTGACCGCGCCACTCCCTTGCCCTCCTCACTAGTGACCTGGACGAGGAGAAGGGGCCTCGGCAGAGGACACACAGTTAGCGGCTCCAACCGGACGCCCAGTCTTTCGGGGTTCCCACCCTGTCTCTGCCCACCCTCGGCCGCCCTCCCAAACCCTCTGCCCACCGCAGTCCCCTCCAGCTCCAGAAGCCTGGCCCCTCCCCCTCTTCTCTCCAGCCCCTGATCCCTCCCCCCCACCCCCAAATGAAGGAACCAAAAGCAGACACGGGTGTGAGTCTTAAATTATTATTTCTTCCTGTCGTTTACACCGGAGGTGGGGGCAGGGGAAGAGGGGGGGAAGAGGAGGGGGGGAAATTGCCTCCCCCCCTAAGGCACTGAGTGGAGAAGCCGCAAGGGGGGAGGGGGGAGGTCACATTGTCCTCACTCTCTGGGGCTGGGCCCCAGGTCTCCCCCATCACCTGAAATGCTAAGATGAGGCCCAGGGCAACCCGACCTCCCCCAACCCCAATATATTACATCATCACTTTTTAAATAGATACAGGGACTGGTCCCGCTACCCCCTCCCTGTGACACCCCCTCACTCCTGGGGGTACCTGGGCAGCTGTGCAAATGGGCATGAGGGTGCAGGGGAGGACGGGAGAGCACCGGGCCCCGTAACCTGCCCCTTTTAGGAAGGGGGAGGGGCCGCCAGGCCAGGGAGGGGAAATAGTGCAAGGCAGAGCCCAGGCCGCAAAGGGGGGGGGCAGCACCCAGCGAGGGAGGGAGGCGGACACCCCCCACCCCCAGCAGAATCGGGTAGTTAAAAATCTGAAACTAGATTTCATCGAGACCGACAGAAGAGGCTATGTACAGACCCGGGCGGACTCCGTGGGGGTCACTCTCCGCGACCCAGCGGGACCCCAGCCGGCACCCCCACCCCCGCCCGGGCGCCCGCGGCTCTCGGGAACGGCCGCCAGGGGGCGCCCGCCCGCGCGCTCCGCAGCCCGCAGCCCCTCACCCCGTCCCGCAGCCCGCGCCGCGCCAGCCTGGGGGCGGCGTGAGTCAGGGGCGGCCCGGCGGCGGCTCCGGCTCGCACCTGGGCAGGAGGAGGAGAGGAGGGCAGGAGCCACCCGGCCCGCCCTGCCCTCTGGCCCCGGGGAGGGAGCGGCGGGAACAAGACATTCCCTGCCCGGGGACGCGGGAGGGGAGGGCAGGGCCGGGGCGGAGAGCCGAGCGGAGCGGCCCCTCCCGCTGCCCCCAGGGGCGGGCGAGCCGCTCAGGCCACCCCGCCCCCTGCTCCTTCAGGACCCCGTGACTCAGCGCTCGGAGCCTGGCGGGGGTGGGGGGGTAGGTGAGGTGCGGGGGGTGGGGGGGTGGGGAGGATGCGGCGGGGGGGGGGGGGCGCGCGCGAGGACGGCTCCTTCCTGCGGGCCCAATCCCCGAGGCTTTCCAGCCTCTACCTCGCTTCCCCCCACCCACTCCTCCTCGCCGCCCCCTTTGCATAATTCTCTGCCGGGGAAAGGGAACAGAAAGCAGGAAGGAGGGGGTCTCAGAAGGGGAGGGAGGGGCGGTCCTTCACCCCCGGACTCCGCCAAACCCCTGGGGGCATGGGGGCGGGGCGAGGCTTTGGTCCCAAGCCCCCCACCCCCTAGAAACCCGCATAGCCGAAGAGGAACCCCACAAATCAGAAATACATTATTGCTTCTACTCCCCAGGAGCGGCTGGGGACAGGGTCCCACCGTTCACAACAAACAGCTGGAAATGGAGACGTACTATGGGGATCACTCCTTAGGAGTTCACCCCAATCTGGGGAGCCCCCGACCCCAAAGCCTTCTCAGCTTGGAACTGGAATGAGGGCTCCGGGGCGACAGGGAAGGACTGCTGAAGCCAGGGAGCCCAGCGCCCGGCCCCCAGCCCTGTCCAGCCCGCGTGCCCCCGCTGCTTGGCATGGGCGCCCCGGCCGCGCGCTGCTGGGGACGGCCACCGGCCCTCTTTAAGAGGACTCCATGGTACCTTCAGCCTTAGGCGTCCTGGGTGCCCCCTCCTCCTCCTCCTCATCAGGGGGGCCCAGGGTGGAGACCGGGGGCCCAGGCGGGGCTGACTGCTCCCAGAACCGAGCCAGAGAGAGGTGGAAGGTGTCCAAGTGGCCATTGGAGAGGTCGAGGCCCGCGGCGGCCGGCGCGGCAGCGGAGGGGGGCGGGTCGTCCTTGCGGCGCCGCCGGGTGCGCACCTCCAGGCAGTTCTGACCCTTGAGGTGGCGCTGCAGGTGGTCCTCCTTGGCGAAAGCCTTGTGGCACAGGTGGCACTCATAGGGCCGGTCCCCCGTGTGCAGGTGCATGTGGTTCTTGAGGTCGTAGCTGTGCAGGAAGCGGGCTGGGCAGTGCGGGCAAGAGTAGGGGCGCTCTCCCGTGTGCTTCCGCATGTGGATCTTCAGCTTGTCGTTCCTGGCGGGCAGGGGGAGGGGCGCCGGTCAGGCCCAGGACCACCCCCTCCCCAACCCCTCCATCCACCGCTGGTGGGCAGCGCCCCCACCCCCCGGCTTCCAAGCCCAGAGCTGTCCTGAGCCCAACCTACCTCCGTCACCTTTCTCCCGACCTCCCAGTCTGGGTGTCTCCAGGGGCTCTGGGGACCTCCACACCCCCAGTCGTTCTGGGCGGGGAACCCCTGCTGGGTCCCCCCCCCCCCCCCGGGGGGGGGGGGGGCTAGTGCTCACCGGGTGAAGCGGACGCCGCAAACCTCACAGGCAAAGGGCTTCTCCCCCGTGTGGGTCCTCATGTGGCGCGGCAGCTTGCCGGCCCCGTGGATGATCTTGTGACAGACCGGGCACTCCTGGGGCATCTGGGAGCGGCGCTTGCGCACCAGCTTGTCCTGGCCATCCAGGCCTGGGGCCAGAGTGTCCTGGTGCAGCGAACTCAGGTAGGCCATCAGGTCGGGGTCAATGGCGTCCTCGTCCGAGCCCAGCTCCTCTGGGGACAGCGGGGGTCCTCCCCCCTGCGCCATCCCGTAGGCAGAAGGATACACCAGCTCCTCTTCCTCCTCATCACCCTCGTAGGGCTCGTAAGCCAGGGGCCCCTCGGGGGGTGAAGCAGTCCCCGCTGGAGGGCTGTAGCTGTCCCCCAGCCCGCTGCCTGTGCCGCGCTCCACTCTGCCCCCCGCCACCTCCTCCTCCTCATAGGTCGTGGGGTGGGCAGGTACCGTGGGTGCCTCGGGCACTAAGTGGTTTGCCCGGGCCCCCTTGGTCTGCAAGAAAGCTTTCCGGGGCTTGCGGCTGCGGCGGGCCACTGGCCGTGGCGTGGGCTGGGGCAGGGGTGGGAGGGGCCCCTGGGGTGGTCTGTCTTCTCCGTTGGGAACTCCCGAGGAGGCCGTGGCCGTGGCCGTGGCCGTGGCGAAGGCCTCCAGGTACTGGCGGGCCCGCTCACAGTCGTCCTCGTCGGGGCTGGGGGCCTCCAGCCCACTGCCCTGCAGGATCTCCATGCAGGCGGCGATGACGCACGGGATCTCCAGCAGCCGCGCAGCCTGCAGCACGGCGGGCATGTTGGCGCTGCTGGTGGTCAGCGTGGCCGTGTAGGCGAACTCCAGCAGGGCACCCAGGGCCTCAGGCCCCACGAAGTCCAGTTCGCACACGCCAGCCCCGGCGGCCCCTGCCGCTGCACCACCGCCCCCTGCCCCTGCCACCGCACCGCCACCCTCAGTGAAGAGCTTCTTGAAGTAGTGGCTGCAGGCGGCCAGCACGGCCCGGTGGGTGCGGTACTCGAGGCCCTGCGTCCGGATGGTGAGGTCGCACAGGTGGCCCAGCTGCCGCTGCTCATTGAGGCAGCTCAGGAGCTCGCTGCTGTGGTCCGGGAACGGGATCCCGATGAGGTCGTCCTCGGGGCTCCCCATCTTGTCCTGTGGGTGGAGGACAGGGGCAGGTGACAGGCGCTAGGCCCGCACTTCCTGTGCCGGCAGACTGCCAGCCCGGCTCCCCAGTGCTTCAGACCCAGGGGATCTTCCAGAAGCCTCCCCAGACTGAGAAGCAGTCATCTCACAGACAGGGGACCCAAGGCGCAGACAGGGCAAGTGATGTCCAACTTCTGAGGGGCAGAACGCGTTCAGACCCAGGCGGTGGGCCCCCAGTCCTATTCCCAGCTGCTCTGGCCGCCCTGCCCCTGCCGCTTTGCCTGCCCCACTCCCCATGCCTTTGGAGGGAGCTCTGGGGTCCTGGCCCAGGCTTCATGAAGGACTCGGGGCTCAGTCATCTGAGAAGTGGGCTGACAGCCTCTGATGGCACTAGCGAGGCCAAGGACAGAGCTAAGATTCGCACTGGACCAAGGTCTGCTCTGGGCACTGCCACCCAAGTGACTCCACAAGGGTTCAGGGCTCCACAGAAGCTCTGCAAACTCACCAGGCAGCTTCCCGGCACCTTCACCTTCACCCTCCTCCTCCTCCCCTCCGCCCCCACTGAAAGCTCAACTCCCCTTTTAGATTTCACACACCCCCCCAGGCCAAAAGGGAAACACTGCTCCCAGCATCCCTCCCCCCAAATCCTCCCCTCCCCCAGGGGGCCAAGGAGCAGCCACCCTTTGCTGGGGTGTCGAGGCCTGGCTCTGGTGCTTCCTGCCCCGCACAGATAAGCATCGTCCCCGCCCCCTCCCCCACTGCCAATAGGCCAAGTTCCAGTTCCACCCCTCCCCACCACAGCTGCCACGGCACCTCGCCCTCCGCACCTCTCCCTCCCCATCCACGGCAGCCCTTCGGGAGAGTGGAGAGCACGCGCCCCAGAGGGTTCTCTTCTATCCTAGGTGCTCTCCCCTCCAAGGGAGGCGCTGCAGCACCCCAGCACCCCGGAGGCTGGTGGGGGGACAGGAGGGCGGCAGGTGGGCCTGGCCTGGGAGTGAGGAGCGCTGCCTGAGTCCTGGGTTTGCGGCCAGGTTGCCGAATGACCTTGGGCCAGTCCCTTCTGTCAGGCGTGTGTTTCCGGGAATGGACAAGGAGCGGGTGAGAGTGAGGTCCCAAGAGCTCAGCCCTTCGGGCCTGACACTGGGAGGGTGGGTCTGAAGCGAGTGGAGACAGGGGGCCTGGAAAGAAAGTGGCTCTGAAGTCGGCCGCCTGAGAGTGGAACCTGCCCCTGTGGCTGAGGAGTTCTTTGACTTTAAACACACGGTCTCCGAGCCTCCTTCCTAGTCTACTCTGCGGGTAATTCCACTGGACCCGGAGGCTTGTGGGGACATCGGGTAAATGAGACCACGTGGGGGGGGCAATAAACATTCTGGCCTTGGGAGGTAGGAGCGAGGCCTCGCCCGGGGCAGATTCCACAAATGGCCTCTCCTGGGAAGGCTTGGCTTGGGGACAGCTGGGTCTCCCTGCCTCAAATCGCCCCAAAGAGTCAAGTTACTATGAGCTTCATGACCTTGGATCAGTCACTTCCTTTCCCCAGGAAGCCGGTTTCCTCCTCTGTAATAGGAAAGGCTGACCGATGTGGTCCCAGGGGCGGGTCCCACTGACCCTGGTCAGTGTCTTCCTTGCCACTCCCAACAGCTGCTCAGCCCCACCGCGGAGGGAAAAGGATTTTTCGGGGAGCTGGGGGGGGGGGGGCAAGAGCCACAGATTTCCCCTTCCGAACACAAGAACGGCATTGCCTCTGCCTGTCACCTTCCCTGTGACGCCGGGACTCCTGCAGGGCACCCTCGGGGAGCAGCACCCACGGGTCTCCCCGCTCCAGTCCGACACCAGGCGCCGTCAGCAAGCCCTCGGCTCCCACTTCTCTCCCTGGGAGCCACCCCAGCTCCCTTCGCTTCCCTGCCCACACTCCACAAACAGAGCAAGTGGCAAATGGCCCCAGGACTTGGGAACAAACAAAAACCGGGTGGGCAGTGGCAGCAGTGGGCACCCTCCTGCGCCCAGGCAGATCCTGTCCCTCCCGAGGGGGATGGGTGGGGCTGTCCTCGCTGGCCATTGGCCTGGAGCTGGGCACCCGCAGGCACGTGGCTTGCCCCAGCCCCCTCCCTCCCTCCCTCCCCACCCCACCCATTCCTGCCGCTAGGCCCGCCTCCCGGCCCCCGGTCTCCGCGGCAACTTGGCGTGGCAGGGTGCTGATTGGCTGACCCTGCTGTCAGGTCACGGGCTTAGGCTGCTTCAGTGCCTGCAACTCACACCGGGTGCTTGGGCAAGGGTGGGTGTTTAACCCCTTAGGCCCAAGTCCAGTGCCCATGGCCACGAGGTAGCAGTGAAGGAGGGAGAGGCAGAGGACACTCGTAGGAAGGGGAGGTGCTCTAAGGTTCTCTAGCTTCTGGGAAACTCCCCCAGCCCTTACCCAGGGCTCTGGCGCCCAGGCCAACTTAGATGCTGCCTAGAACAATGCTGCTGCCAACCAGGCCGAGGGGGCACTCACAGCCCCATCACCTAGGCGGCGGGGCACCGGTGCCAGGATGCCCACCCCACGTTGGGCACCCTTCCCACATCTGTATCCCCAAGGGCCCAGCCCCCTGACGCCCCATGAGGACGGCCCATCTCCACCCAGCCTGGCATGCCCCCTCTTGCTAAGGCCTTGTGGGCATGGGTGTGTGTGGAGGGGGGGGCCGTTGTGCCAGGGAACCAGGCAAGGTCTGTTTGGTTTGTTTGCCTGGTAGGGGGAAGAACTGGGGGCCCCGCCCCATCGCTCCCCCTTTCCCGCCACCCCCCCAGGCTCCCCTCACTGTCAGGCCTGCTAGACCGGCCAAGCAGGTGGGCAGCTCTCTTGAAACTGGGCCCTGAGTCAAGCCTGCCCCATCTCTGGTGGGGGAAAGACTCTGGGTGGGAAAGGCAGGAAGGGGACAAAGGCAGGAGCCCCGAAACCCCCAACTCCGAAACCCCCAACTCCTCGGTGTCCTCAGGCACCTGCGGGGTGTGTCCCCAGCCCAGATACAAAAGGTGGAGAGCACTGGCCTTGACCGGGAAGGGAAAGGAGCCCGGAAGTCTTTCCAGGTGCTGACCTCTGGCAGTGTCCCGGGGGCACCTGAGCCCTGACACAGGGATGCGGCAGGATCGGGCCCCCAAGGGGCAGATGAGTGAAGCCGGCCCCCCTTCCCCACACCCTGGGGATTAGGGGAGTGAGGCTTAGTGGGGGGGGGGGCAGCGGGCGGAGCTGGGATCAGCACAGAGAACAGATATGGGGCCAAGACCCAGGCACACAGACACCCCTACCCAAAAGACTTCTGCAGGTGCAGCTACTCAGGGTAAGGGAGGGTGAGGTCCGCCTGTGACATCCCCCTGCCAGGTGATGGGGGCCTGGGGCACTCCCCAGCGCCGCCCCCACTTTGGCTAGCCGCCCCCCCCCTTCTTTCTCCTCTCTGCTTCCCACCCCCGCCCGGACTCCAGCCTCACGTTCTCTTCCTGTTTTTTTGGAGCTCAGTTTGCACGAAGCCGCGGGCAGCAGCGGGCAGCAGCGGGGCTTCTGCCGCCCGACCAGGGGGGTGGGGAAGTGGGACAGCCAGGCCGAAGTCCTCAGGGACCCAGGAATCCTGGCTCCCCAGCTCTCCTCCTCTTCCCAGGGCCTCTGGAGCCCAGGGGCTGGAGCCACCTGGACTGCCCGGTCGGGAAGGCGGGATCAGGGGCTGAGGGAGTCCCCCTGAAGGACAGTCTGGGCCTGGAAGGCGAAGCCCCAGGCCCGGGGATGCCCTGGCGCCTACAGAGCCCGTGGGTCCGCACCCCAGCCCCTCGGAGCAAGTGCGTGCCCTGCCCATCCCCCACATGCCGCTTCCCCCCTCCTAACCTCACCACCCCCAGCACTCGCACTTCCTGGGGGCCAGGCGGGGAAGGGAGACCGCAAGCCACGAAGGGGAAGGAGGCCAGGGGAGTCGGCTGCTTCCCGGTGCCCTGGGGGTTAAGCCTCTCCTCCCTCCAAATCCCCAATTCCTGGTGCTCCCTGAAATGAAGGAGATCTCAGTGCGCCTCCACATTTCTTTCCCTGATACCCGCTCTAGCCCATGCCCCCTCCCCAGGCCACTCGGGGTTGTGAGGGGCGATGATGGCAGAGAAGGGAAGGGGGCAAATCCTCCTCCCGCTTGGGGCCCCCCGCCCCATCCGTGGCCTCCCCTTCCCGTCCCATTGCTGACCGGCCCAGCCAGTGCCTGCTCCGCCACGCATCCTTGTCCCTCCTTCAGCCCTGGCCAGCCTCCTGCCTCCGCTCTAGGCATCCGTGGCCCTGGCCCCCCAGGAGCCGCCTTGCCCGCTCCTTCCTTTACCCTCGGGTCTCCACTCCAGCCTCTCCGGCTTCCTCCATCCTGCCCTGCTCCGAGCATCTGCTCTCTTCTGCCCAGGCTGGCAGGTAGAGGGAGGGCCCCGGGGAATCGAGTCACGGAGCCAGGCCTGCCTTCCAAGGCTTGGTCTTGCCATAGGATGGCCGCACTCAGGGCACCCATGCCACCCTTCTAGAAGAAGCACAGGACAGAAATTTGGGGGCCAGTTGGGGAGGATGGTGGCGGTGGGGGGGTGCTGGTGCGGAGAGCGGATGTGGGGTGGGGTGAGGGGGGACAACCTAGGCCTCTCTGCCCGTCAGAATTTCCAGCCCTGGAACTACTGGGCTTTCCCCAGAGGGTACCCACCCTGGGCCAGGCGACCGCACCTGGACAGACCCCCACCGTCAGGTCTCTAAGCGGGACCTGCCTAGGCAATGCCCTCTCCCCTCAGGGCCCGAGGAGCCGGCATAAGGTGCCAGGGTCTGCCCGGTGCCCACCCCCTCCCCCCAGCCGAGCGTCTCAGGCTGAGTAACCGAGCCGCCTGGTAACCCCACACCCGCCAAGCCGCAGGCAGAAACCTGAGCCCCCCAGCCCCAGAGGACACCCCAGCCCGATCCCCGGAGCCCGGCTCCCTGCCAGCCTGTCCAGCCTCCTGTCCTGGCCCAGCAGTCCTTGGGCTCCTGTAGGCCTCCTGGGGTCCTCCTGGCTCCTCGGTCCTCCTGGGGCCCCTGGGACTGAAGCGCGCCTCATACCCTCAGCCCCCTCCACCTTCCCAGGGAAGTTTGGACACCCTCTTCCTAGCCTGTTTCCAGTCCCTCTCTGACCCTTGGCCAATTCTAGGCCTCCAAGCCGCCCCTGGGGCCTGATCTCCCAAGCCGGAGCAGGGCCTACTCACCTGAACGCTGAGGGGCCTTGCCGGCAACTCCTCTTGGCCCCTGGGGGGAGCAGGTTGGGAGGGGTGGGGGAGGGCCCTGCTGGGGGGGGGGGGGGGGGGGTGGCTGTTCCCCGCTCCAGCTCCCTCCTTCAAAGGGGCCGCCCACGACCTGGCCCAGCCCCTCCCCCCTAGAGCCTTAACCCTCTGGGTGCTGTCCCCCCTCCCTCCAAGCTGGGGGGAGGGGTTACCAGAGGGCTGGCAGCGTGGGAGAGGGCCTGAAGTCTCTGCCTGTGGTGCCCAAAGCCCCGGCGGTACCCACCCCCGCCCGGCCTTACTCAGTCCCGAAAGGGGAAAAAGGTGAGTGTAGGCACAGTAGGAGCCGGGACAGTCCAGGAGGACAGAGGTGAGGAGGAGCCGCGGGAGAGGCTGCCGGAGGTGGGACTGCGAGAAGGAAGGAGGGGAGGGGACAGGCGGCGGCGGTGGCCAGAGGAGGGAGGAGGGGAACCCTGGACACACGGTGCCAGGGCTGACAGGTGCCCAGGTCCGGGCCCCTCAGGGCATGTGGCACCATGGAGGGCCACAGGGAAGCCCTCCGGTCCCCAGTGGGCCCCTGAGACCCCTGGGAGCTGACCGAATTCTCCCCACCCTGTCCTGGGCTGGGGCCCTCGGGGGCTGGGCAAGGCAGCACCCCGCCCTCCCCATGCCTCACCCCAAACCCACTCACATACCACAGTTCCTTGCCCGGGCGCCAGCCCCTGCCAACCAGGCTAGGGGGCAGCCCATGTGCCAGCCCCCAGTGGCCAGGGGGCTCCGGGGGACAGAGCTGGCCTGAGGGGGGTGGACAGATGGGGGGAGCTGTGGGCACCGAAAGAGGAAGGAGCCAGGAGGGGGCATCTGCTGGGAAGCGCCTAGCCCCACCCCTTGCGCAAGCCTCCGCCACCCTGGCCGGTTGGGTGGGACCCGCCTGGGCCCGAGGGGCAGCTCAGGAAGGCTCTGAGCCCAGAGATGGGTGGGCCACACAGTTCCACCGAAACAACTCCTAGGGTCCCTTATTCCTGGAACAAGCGGTGCCCTCATGTTCCCCAGACATGAGGCCCATCCAAGTCCTCCTGGGTTGGGAGGACCACTGAAATGCCCCCGAAACATCCCCTCCCCTTTCCCCCCAACAGCTGCTGGCTCAACGCCGCTGGCCTGCTGCCCCTCACCAGCTCCCGGCCCGGTTGGCACCTACCCACCAGGATGCTGGCAGTCCTGCCCTCCTCTCCCTCCTGCCCCCTGCTCCCAGCGCCCCATGCCAACTGTGGGCCTGGGGTGGGGGAGGGCCACCCCTGAGCCTTGGTGCCAGCCAGGCGGGTCCAGTCCCCAGGTCCGACAGATAAGGCCTAAGACCCTGTTCTCCAGCCATCGCCCCTCGAGGCTCGGTACAAGTCAGGGCCTACACAGGGCCCCCAGCAGCCTGTGGACGGCCCTGTGAGCACTTACTGAAAGCTCCGTCCTTCAGGGTGGGTGCCAGCCTCCCAGCGTTCCCTCTGCCTCAGCATCTGCTTGGGCACCAAAGTCCCCGCAACTCCTGAGAGCCCTGGTGCCCGCAGCCTGCAAGGGAGTGGGTGGGGCTGCTCTCTGCCCTTTGATCCCCATAAAGGCAGGGAGCCAGCCTGGAGGGCAGGGGGCAGGGAAGGGGTTCATGGGGCCCCTCAATGTTATCCCTGCCAGGGGCAGCAGGCCAGGGTGGGGCATCTCTTGGGTGGGGTGCTAAGGTAAGAATGGCAGCATGTCCCAGCAGAGGAGGGAGGTTAGTCGTGGGTACGTGGTGTTACGTGGGCACAGGACGGCGAGAACAGGGTGAAGTGGGGCGGGTGGAATGGATGCAGAGGGCATCCATGTCCAATTCACCCCAGTCCTGGCTTTTACTCCCATCAAGCAACCCTTCCAGAAGGCACCAAATTGAGAGCGTGAGGACTACAACTCCCAGGATGCACCACAGTTACTCTGCATGTACCTTGGGAGTTGTAGTTCCCAAGAGAAGTCCTGCCTTCTCCTCCCCAGAGCCTTGCTGACCAGGTGAGGAGGGCAGAGCTGGAGATCTGGCCAGAAATCTCCTTTTTAGAAGAGATAAAAGGCTAGGAGATCCGTGGCGGAGGGGAAGAGGACCCCTTCTCCCAGGCAAAGGGGAGGAAAGGAGGAAGGAAGGAGGTGAGGATGTCTGTTGAAAGGGGCATATGGGTGGGGAGGAGGGGGGGGGCAGGAAGGAAACCGAAGCCAGAGACACGAGGTCGCACGCAGAGGCCTGGTAGCGCCTCGCTCCGAAGCCTGGCAGGGACTGGGAAGGCATAAGGAATTAGGGATACCAACTGGCAGCAAACTGGTGCGTTCGTGGGGGGCTCACTGGGTCCATCTGGCCACCACAAGCCCTCTTTTGCCTGGGGCACCCCCACCGGTTTGCTCGCTGCAGAACTCTGAAGGCTGACTTGGTTCTGGGATGCTCGCAGGCCGAGGAAGAGGTTGGGGGAGTCAGGGCCAGGCCCGATGGGGAGCTCGGGGGAAGGAGCTAGGTGTGGTGTTAGGCCCAGGTGTGAGTCCAAGGAATCGTGCTGGCCCCTGAGGGTACAGCCTTCCATGGCAGCTGGGGGGCCTCAGTGCAGAGGGGCCCAGGTCACCGAGGCCTCCCGTCCACCTCAACTACAGGCTGCAGTGGAGAGGGCGGCCCTCTCCCGTCTCCCTGGGGAATTCGCTGAAGGCGGCTTTCCCTCTGGGCCAGGCAGCCTGTGAACATCAGAGGGGGCAATGCAAGGGGCCAGATGGCAGCTGGGTGCCCTTCCTTAGTGGGGGTGCAGGTCACAAGTGGGGAGAGGCTCTGTTTCAAGGCCACTTTCCCCGGGTTCCCCAAGGCTCTGAGACAGATTCTTACAGGCCTCAGCTAAGATTCTTGCCAAGACCTGAGTGTTGTTGGCTGGGGTGGGGGGGGGGCTTCCTTGCCCCTCCAAAGCCCCTGATAGTGGACTACAGTAGCTCTAACCCCTTCCCCCCAGTCCCCCAGGCCCGCCTTGGCGCTTGGCCGCCTGTGTGTTGGCAGGACTGGGGGTGGGGGGGGGTAGCGAGGCAACTTCAAACTGTCCGGGCAAAACGTCAAGTTTACTCACGAGTTTACTCAGCAGAAGGAGGGGGAAGAGGCTAGAGCGGGCACACCCCATGCCAGGGTCCTATCCGTCTCCTGTCCCCACCTTCCTCCCCCGACTCTGCTCTTCAGCCCTAGGCCAAAACAGCCGTAGGCCCCAAGGCCTGGTGGCAGGGTAGTCTCAACTCTCAGAAGGTCACGGAACCAAGCAGGCCAGAGGCAGGAAACCCCGAAGCAGGTCCAGAGGCCCCTATTAGAGGGCAGTGCCCTGCCTGGAGCCCATTTACTACCCATCATAGGGCCTTGGCTTTGGACCAGAACTGGTCTCTCAGCCACCAAGAAGGGGGCAGTACCAGGCCAGGCTTCCTCCATGTGAGCAGTCCCCTGGGCAGTGACTTCTGACCCCAAATGACGGGTCCCAGGCAGTGCCTCAGGCAGCGTGGTGCCACCTGGGAGGCTGTAGGAGCAGGGGCTGGTCCTCTCAGCCTCGGCCTGGAATGGGGGGCCCGCACCCTATCTGACCTACTTCCCTTTCCTCCCCACCTGCTTTCATTCTCCGCTTCTCTCCCCCAGCCTTCACCGTCCCCACCCGAGGCGCTCCGCCCCCCATGCCCGCTGGGCCCCTCCCCCACCCTTCCCCAGGGTGCCAAGTGCAAGCACACAAAGGGCCCGATGGTGCATTGTTAGCCCAGCCCCCGCTGCCCGCCGCGCCCTCCCGGGGCGGGCACTAGGCCAAGGAGGAGCTGGGGGCCCTGGGTGCCAGGGGGCACCGCGGGGAAGGGGGACGAGGTCAACACCTGTCTCCCAGACACCGGGTCCGTATCAGCCAGAGCTGTGTGGTGATGAGAGGGCTCTCATGGAGCAGGCCTCTGTCCCTGACACCTGGACCCGGTGGGCACTGCCTTCCTCCTTCCCCAGAGCCCCTTTCGGGTGACAGTGACCCCTTTCTGACCCCTGTGCTGAGGCTGGGGGGTGTGGTACCCGAGGGAGGGGACAGCGTCTGGGGGTGCCAGCAGACTGCACTGTGCCCGCGGCAACCATGGCACGGAGGCTCGCTGGGGGAGCCGAGGCCCCGGGGGCCGGGGCAGGAGACAGTGACAGAGATTTCTTCATGTTTCATCAGCTGCTCCAGGGGGAGCCCCCTGCCCTTCTCCCCAGTCACCACCGACGACGAGGAACAGCAACTGCCACCCAAACTCAGTCGCAAATACGTCCCCCTCCAGCCCTGCACAACGCTCCTTACGCCCGCTCTCCCCCCCAGCCTGGTGCCCACTCCATGCCAGCTCGGCCAGCAGTGCCAGGCAGGTACAGGGGTGACCAAACCAGTTGGCGTGTGTCTGGGGCGGGGGGACCCGGAGGCAACCCCACAGTCCTCCAGGCCTCCCCCGCACACACGTATACCCCGGGGAGCAGAGTCCCCATCCTGGTTTAACCCCTCACCGCTCAGTCCGGCTCCCCCAGCCCCCAGGAGCTGCCTCCCTTCTCAGGAATAGGCTGGGGGCAGGGGAGGCGCTGCGCTGACTCACTCCCGTTCCCAGCTGCAGCTGGGGGTCTGCAGGGCGTTCAGGCGGGGGTCAGTTCACGACCGCCCTCCACCTGGCCCGGAAGCCGGGACAGCCTGCTGGTCTCCCCCTCTCCTCAGCACCCACTTCCGGTGTCCCAAACTAGGTCAGCGGCGCTCGTTTCCTGTGGGTCAGCTAGCACCCGCGCCTCTGCCCCTCCCCTGCTCCGGACCCAGGCTCCCCGCCCCCCCCCCAGGGCGCCCCGAGGTCTCACCACGTCTCAGCCGCCCTTTGATACGTGGGGGTTGCGCGGGGCGGGGGGCAGGGGACCCGCCCTCTCTCCAAACACTAGCAGGGCCGGGGCGCCTGGGCAGGCACGTGTCCGGGCACAACCCGCTGCCCACGCCGCCCCCCCACTCCCACCCCCCCCCCACCGCTGTGGCCGGGACACGTCGCTCTCTTACTCGGGGTGGGGTGGGAGGAGAGAGCGAAAGCTGGGAGGGGAAAGCGGCGCCCCCCACCCTTTTGAATGGCAGCCCTCTGCCAGCGGCGCTCCCAGTGGCTTCCACGACTACACAGTAGCGACCCCCACCCACTCTGTGGAGGGGCAGGTGCGCGGGCGCCTGCGGGGGAGACGCGTGGGGGTAGAACTCCTCCCGGCCATCCGCCCCCGCTCTCGGGTTCTAGGGGCACGAGCCGGCCCGGGGAGGGTGGCGACCGGACCGGCGCCCGAAGGAAGGGACTGGGGCGGAGGGGTCGATCTGTGTCGCTCGGAGGTCGCCGCCGAGCCCCACTACTGGAGAGGGAGCGCGGCTCCGGAGGCGCAGGAAACCGAATAGTCCAGCCGGTAACTTTCCCCCCAGCCGCGGCTCCTCCTGCGCTCCCCCCGCCCCCAGTGCCACTGGCCCGGGTCCAGCCCACCGCGCCAGGGGGTGCGGGGGGGGGGGCCCGCTTGTCCTAGTTAGAGTCCGTCAGCCTTTCCATTCCCTCAGCGCGGGCGGACCGGGGGTCTCCCCGCAAGTCACGGCGGAGACCCGGGCAGCGCTCGGCGCCGCCTCACCCCCTCTCCATCCCGGGGCCGCCGGGCGGTCTGATCCCAGAAGTGCAGAGAAAGTTTCTGGGGACCCTCCGCCCACCTTTCCTCGCGGTTAAAATCCGTTCCAGAGACCCGGGGTGCCGGGAAGGCACGGGGAAGGGGAGTGGTGGGAGTCTGGTCAGCGTGCGTGTGTGTGTGCGTGGGGGGGTCCCACTCACAGGACAGACGAAGGACACTGCAGTAGTCTCGCGTCTGGGGGACCCCGAGCCGGAGACAAAAGTAGGGTACACTCACCTCTCCGCCTGTGGGTCCGCGGGCCGGAACTGCAGAAGCACAGGGTGTGGAGAGAAGCGCGTCCCCCGCCGGGCCCGGGGGCTTGGGGCCCTGCTCCGGTCCTGGTCAGAAGGCCGCGGTCAGTCGCTCGCCGCTCTCTGCTGGGGGGCTCCTCCTCCGCAGCCCTCGGCCTCCTCCTGCCGCCCGCCCCCCCCTCGGCCGCCGAGAACCGCACATTCACCTGGCTCCC
>NC_081566.1:66313552-66327285 GCF_022355385.1 Mustela nigripes
CCCCCCCAGGTCCCCCTCCCTCCGCCCAATAAGGATATAAACTTCAACCCCTCGGTCCACCCAGTCCCTGCAGGGCGCAGATGGCTCCCTCCCTCCCTTTTAGCTCCCTTCCTGCGAGCTTTTACTCTGCTCTCCGAGCCTTTCCCACCCTCCTCTTTTTCCCTCCTTCTTTCCTTCGGTCTCTTTCTCCCTCCACCTGCCGCGGTCCCTCTCCCCCTCCCTCTCCCTCTTTCTCCTCCAGCCCCTATCTCTCCCAGTCCACCTTAACTCGGGCTCCGCCCTCAACCCCCATCCAGCCCTCCGCCGCAGCTCCGCCCCGCCCCCTGCACTCCACCGCCCTGCCCGCCCATTGGCCTGCGCACCCGCCCATCTCAAGCAGGTCCGGCCTCGCGTTCCGCCAGGGAGGGGGCGGAGCCGAGGGGCTGGCCTGAAACCTGGAGGAGGGAAAGGGGGAGGGGGCAGTGTCCGCAGTGGCCCGGGAGCCCGCGCCCCCATCAAGGGCTCTCGGTCTCCATGCGGGGCCTTTGTACGGTCACCTCCTCGGGAGGGAAGGGTATGAGAGGTTAAGGATAGGCCAAGTGGGAGTGAGGCGGGGACTTAAAGGATTGAAGGGGGGGGTCCCGTGAGGGGCTATAATCAGGTCAGTGCCCCGGGAGGTAGGGGGAGGGGGAGCCACCAGGCCGTCAGCTCCAGCTCCTACGCCCCACCCCGACGCTGAGGGAGCGGGGGAGTGGAGGCTGCGGGCACCCTGCGTCCCTCCCCACGCGTGACGGCGCCCCGCGGGGAGGGAACGGCGCCCTGGGCAGGCAGCCTCTGCGCTCCAGCCGGTGCCCGCTGCGGCCTTGGCATTGTCGGAGGGGAGGGGCCGGGGCCGCGAGGGGGAGGGGAGGCGCGCTCTCGCTCCCGCACCCCGCCTCCATCCCGCCTGGGCCCTAAGTAGAGAAACTGAGTCTCCGCGAGGGTGGGAACCTCGGGTCAGGGATCCGGCCGGAGACCCAGGGGGCCCGGGGGGCCCGGGTGTTTCCAGATGCGTGTGCGGGCCGGGGGCGCAGGATACGTGCTTCAGTGCCCCCGCCAGGGAGGAAGGTTCCCTGCGAGGGACACCTCCAGCGGGGCCTGCCGCGCGGCGCACCCCGGGGAGCCCCTCCCACTGGTGTAAAACGGAATCAAATCCGGCTACCGCGGGCCAGGTTCCGCTCCCCGAGGCCGGCCGGGCCGAACCGGGTCCGGCTCGCTTTCTCCTCCCCAGCCCCCTCCGCAGGGGGCCTCCTTCCCTTTCCAGCAGGTGGCTCCGCGGGACACCAGCTCAACCTGTTGGACCACAGTGGGCGGCGCCAGGGGGGCCCTGGCCCTCACCCGGGCTGACCCGGGATCCCCGCGCAGGGGGAGGGGCGGAGTCCCGGTCCCTCCCTCCCTCCCTCTCCGGCCGTGACTCAGCCTCGGAGCCGCTGCCCTGCGCCCCAGCCAGGGGCGGAAAGTGTGAGGCGCCCCTGAGGGCCAAGGCCAAGCCAAACAGCCCCCCACCTCAGACATTATCTCACTGGAGAATTAGAGGGGCTGTAGGAGGGAGGGGGCACCAGCAAGCCTGGGGCGCTCCCGCTTGCCGAATCCGCTCCGGGTTTTCCTGTCGTCCCTGTCCCCCTTGGGCCCCGCGGCGGGTCAGGGCTCCGGGTTTTCTTCTCGGCCCCGCCGGGCAGAGTCTGGTCGGAGAGGGCCTGGAGCGCGACGGGGGGGTGGCGGGGCGGCCGGCCGGGGCTTTCCCCTCCCTTCTCCAGCCGTCGGGGTCGCGCGGGGCAAGAGTCGTGCCAGGGGCTTGCCAGCAGGGCCCGACGCGCACGTGAAACGGAAAGGGGGCTGCTTGGTAGTGGGGGGACGTGATGGCCCCGGGAGGGAGGGCGGGAAGGCGGCTCCTGGAGGGCAGAGCCTGGGCCTCCACAGGCCGTCCGAGGGCGGGCGCCTTGGCATCGGCCCCCAGGTTCAGAGAAACGAAAGGCGCCCGGTACCTCGGGCCCGCCGCGGCTCCCCTCTCAGGGTCGCCTCCGGACTCTTGCTGGACCCAGTCTGGACCTGCAGGCAACAGGAGTGCCATTCTACACTCTCTGGACAGTTCTGGAACCTCCAGTTTGTTTCTCAGGGACAGCCCTCCTCCCCCACTACCCAGGTTTCTCTTCTGGTCCAAAAGGCTCCCTTCCTGGCTCAGAAGCGGAGCGGGGACCTGACCTGAAGTTCCTGCGTCCCCCGCAGCTCCTGGCCCTTACCGCGCCAAACCACAGCCTGCAGGCTGGGAAACACTGCCTGGGGCCTGTGCCCCCTCCCACCAAGCCCGGGCCAGGCCCCAGGGGCCCGCTGCCAACCCTGCCCAGCCACCAGGCCCGCACTGGCCCTGGGGTCTGGAGGGCAGGTGTGGAGCCTGCGGGGGCCTCCTAGGGAAAGCGTGGCAACCCAGACCCGCAGGTTCAGACCGAAGTCTTGGGCGACCAGCTGCACCTCACTTTGGAGAGGGGAAGAGTGGCGGGAGGTGGGTCGATATCGGGGGAGTGATATGGGCCTATATGGGCCTGACCAGGGCGGAGGATGAAAGCCCGGGCTGGGAGTTAGTCCGTCCTAGGCGGGTGGGTGTGCTGGGGCTGGAGACAGCGACTCTGCGCGACAGCCAGGTGCAGGACTGGCCGGGCCACGTGCGCTCGGGGGCCGCTTGCAGAGCCTGGAGGGAGAGGGCTTCTGGCGGAAGAAAGGCGAGGCTCTGTCTGGGCGGGGTCCTGAGTGAGTGGGTCTGGGGTCCTGGCTTGGAGGGTGGGGAGGTGCTGCTGAGCTGGAAGCGGAGCGTCAGCCTGCCTGCCCTGGGCGCCCACCTCTTCCCCGCTCCCCCCTTGCCTCGGCTGCCCCCGCTTCCCTCGAAAAACCCGCCGCCCAGGAAACCGCTGGGGGCGCTCAGACCGCAGCGCGCCCCCCCGCCCGCCGGCGCCCCCACCGCGACCGCCCAACCCACCTGAAGGGGCCGTGGCTGCCAGGGTTGCCCCTCCCGCCGACTCCCCCCACACCTGCGGGCGCACTATTTATAACTCGGCGCCTCCTCCGGGCCCCGAGCGGGTGCCGGCTGCGCCTCGGAGCTAATCGTCCCGGGGATCTCTGCGCCCCTCACGGCCGGGGGAGATAAATTTAGTCTCAGGAAGCTCGGGGAACATTTTCCAAAACTCCACGTCCCAGAGAAGGCGGCGCGGAACCCCTCTGCCCTCCCGGCAGCCAGCAGGCGGCGCGGGTGTCGGGCTCCCGGGAGGGACGGCGGGGACGGAAGGGACCGGGGGCGGCGGCCGGGGGTGGGGGGGGTGGCCCCCAGCGTGGCGGGACGAGCGGGCACGCCTCCGAGGGTGGCCAGGACCGGAGCAGGTGCTCGGCGGGGAGCGCCCGAGAGGGGGGCTGGGGCCTTTCGGAGGGGAGACGCGAACGGGACCGCGAGGAAGAGCCTGTGCCCTTGGGGGTCTGCGCTCCGCCGCGGCGGGGATCACGGCCACCGCCCTCCTCCCGTCCGCCTCTGAGTGTTCCTGGGAAGACACAGGCCCCATCCGAGATCATTACCGGAATAGTCCGCTGTGCTCCGCGAGGCTCCCAGACCCCTTCTCTGGGACCCCGAGCCTCCACCTGCCCTTCGCACGCCATTGGGGTCTTCTATCCCACTAACCTGCTAGGAGTCCTGGGTGTCAGGATGCTCCTCCCAGGGCTGTGGCCTGTGGGGTCCCTAACAGCTCCGCAAGGCTCCTTCCCAGCTCTACCGTCCATTCCTCTACCCCCTGTGGCCACCGGAGGGCCCCTGGGCACCCCGGGGAAATAAGATGCCCCTCCTCGTCCCCTTTGGTCCTCCACTCCCCGCTTCTGCTGCCCCGTGACAGTAGTTCAACCCCCGAGCCTGCTCCAGCTGGGCCCAGAACGCTGTGGGGAAGCTGCTGCATCTCTTTCCCTTGGAGAGGAGGGGGGAGGCATAGACCAGGGAACCATGTCCTGGCCTATGTGGTTCAGGCAGAAAAGGCATAGCTGGGACCCCCAGAGGAGCCCTCGGAAAGCAAGAACAAGAGCTGCCTAGAGTGGGGGTGGGAGTGGGAACTGTGTGCGGGTGCAGCTGGGGGGTGGGTTCTGGTCCTCTCCACACCTTGGCCTGCCCCCCACAGTACTATTTCAAAACAGGGGAGCTGGCTGGTCCAGAGAAGCCCTGGGGCTGAGATGAGAAAATACCGTTCACCGGCTGACGACCCTGCGCAGCGCGCCATGGGCCTGACCTTCCACGGGCCTGGCCACCTCTCTGGGCCCGTTTCCTTCCAGTTAGCGGGGGAGGACCGCCACCGCCCTGTCTGCTGCTCAGGTGGGCTTGTGTCGGTTTCTGCACACTTGGAGTGAGAGCAGCGGGCCCTTCCTCCGGGTGTGGGGTGTGCGCAAGAGCAGTGGGCCCTCCGGGTGTGTGCAAGCTTTCCCTCTCCTCCGCCTCTCCTGGCTGCCTGCCCTGGGCGCCCACCTCTTCCCCGCTCCCTCCTTACCCGTCAGGGCTCTCTGGATAGCTGACACTGGCCTCGGGCCACCTCAGATTCCTCTTTTTACTTCCTGGGCCCTCCCATCCATCCACCACTTCCCCTGGGGTCTTTGCCAGATACCCCCTCCCCTGGCAAAGGCCCTGGAGCTCAGAGCTCTGAGACTCCGGGGTCCACCTCCGTGCGCCGTCCCAGCCGGGCCCAAGAAAGGAAAGGGAGGCAGAAGGCCAGAGCTTGAGTCAGGGAGGGGCTGACCAAGCAGGTATAGGCTATTGTGGGGGGTCCTGGGAGCCCACACTCCTGCAGGAAGGTGACTTCTATGTCCTTCTCTGCCACCAGCCTTTCTGTGGTTGGATTCAGGACCTCCCCCCTTCCCTCTGCTGTGCCCTGGGGTGCAGTCGGGGTTGGAGGGGCCTGGTAAGAGCACTGAGCTCATCATGTGGATGCCTAGTGCCTAGAGAGGGTTGCCGGCTGCTGGGTTAAAAAATCATTTTGAGGGGGTGCATGGGTGGCTCAGTGGGTTGAAGCCTCTGCCTTCGGCTCAGGTCATGGTCTCAGGGTCCTGGGATCGAGCCCTGCATCGGGCTCTCTGCTCGGTGGGGAGCCTGCTTTCCACTCTCTCTCTGCCTGCGTCTCTGCCTACTTGTGATCTCTCTCTCTGTCAAATAAATAAATAAAATTTATTAAAAAAAATCATCTTGAGGCACGCCTGGGTGGTACACTTGGTTAAGAGTCCGACTCTTGGTTTTGGCTCAGGTGGTGATCTCAGGGGTGTGAGATCAAGCCCTGTGTCGGGTGTAGAGATTATGTGAAACCAAGGAAAATCTTTTTCTTGTGTTTAAGATTTTATTTATTTATTTGACAGACAGAGATCACAACTAGGCAGAGAGAGAGAGAGGAGGAAGCAGGCTCCCAGCGGAGCAGAGAGCCTGATTTGGGGCTTGATCCCAGGACCCTGAGATCATGACCCGAGCCAAAGGCAGAGGCCTTAACCCACTGAGCCACCCAGGTGCCCTGAAACCAAGGAAAATCTTAAAAAAAAAAAAAAAAAAAAAAAAAAAAAAAGAACGCGTACACGTTCAGGCCGGCCACTTGTCTCAACTGCTCTCAGTCACCGGCACGTCAGGCCCAGACGGTGCCTGTAGCCTACAGATCAGGCTCTCCTGTCCAACCAAGCCTTGCGCCCCAAAGTCTGTTCTTCACGCAGCAGCCAGTGTGAAGACCCTGCAACAGCTTTCTTGTCCCTCTACAGGAAGCCCTCCTTACCCGGCTTGTGTGGCCCTCTGCGACCTGCCCCACACCCACCCCACCTCAGCTTCTCTTCTCCAGAGCACCGATCCCCCAATAACACCACTACACTTATTCTTTGGTCATTATTTCCTGGGCCTGCCCCCGAGCACAGAAGCTCCCCGAGTACACAGGGGCCCGTTGGGATCACCGCCATATTAAAGCCTCCCACCGGGCGTCGGGCGGGGGCTTGGTGACAGTTGTGGAGCGAATGCAGCTCGTGCACAGACTATCTCTGGAATGCTCTCCAAAGGACGGGTAAAGCTGACCGGCTCCCGGCAGGAGTGCCGGGGGCGGACGGGGGCCAGGATGGAGGGTCACGTCCCACCAGCGCAGCTCCTTACTCTGGGTCTCTGTTACCTTCACAAGTGGCACTACAGGCCCAGAGAACAAGGACTGAACTCGCACGTCAGCGGAAAGGCTGGTCACTGGGAGCGAGCAGAAGGTCCCGTAAACTTTCTCTAGGCCTGTGCCCCAGGAGGGGAGGGCGGGGCCAGGGCGGGCTGGCTCTGAGGTTGTGGGGGCCTGAGAGTGGGCCTGCCACCAAGGGTGAGCAAGGTGCTGTCCGCGGTGGAGTCACGGGACTTGGGGGAAAGCACGCATCGCTGGCTGCCAGGGGAAGTGGAGTTAGTTCTGTTCCTTCTGGCCGTTTGTGCCGTGCAGCAGTAAGCCCCAGGAGCCTGGGTGGCCGCACAGGCGCGGTTCACCCGTAGCCACCTCTGAGCCGGAGCAGCAGGGCCCAAGGTCCTCTGTGAGCTGCGGACCCACCAGGCCCAGCACTCTGCCCCAGATCTTCAGAGGCAGAGAGCTGATCAGACCAGCCCTTCTATTTAGGTTTCCAGTCTAAGGCACAGCGTCTCCCAGAAGGAGACCCCACCCAGGTTGGACCCCTCCCTCTCCACCGGTTGGGAGGAACCCCAGGGTTCCAGCCCCAACCCTCCCTGCCCAGGCATCAGGGAGTCAGAACAGCTGTTTTTTTTTTTAATCTCAGTTCTGTCCCGGACAACCTTTCTTCCCTGGTCTGTACCCTAGCTCCAAGACCCCTCCAGGGCTGAGTTTTTCTGATTCCCTTTCAGACAGTTAGAACTTTAGGCCCCAAGGCCTGTTTATTTTATGTATACACACACATGCATCTATGTACATGCACACACACACATAGTTCAGTGACTCTCAAGCAGAGAGACCGGAGGCAGCCCCTTCCTGGCACTAAGAGAGCATCGAGAAATCAACCATCTGGGCTGGGGGGCTCACTGTGCCAGGCTCGGAGAAATGCCAGCTCCTGCGGCGGTCTTCCTGGGGTCCCAGCCAGCAGGCCGAGCTCCTGGGCCCCGGAGGTCCACCCGAGGTGGGGGCTGGGAATGGAGGCCCCGAGAGGCCAGACCAACGGAAGCAAGATCCGCACTTCCCGCGGTGTCTGGGGCCCCTCCATGGTGGAGCATGGCGGGCCCCAGGGGTCTCGATGGGGGCTGGGCCGGGCGCTAGAGCAGAGAACAGGAGGCTGAGAGGCAGGCTCTGGCCCTGAAGCAGCGGCTGTGCTTCCTGTTTGCCCTGCCCTACCCTGCCCACCTGCGCTGAGCCGGGGTCAGCTCCCTCCCTGGCCATCGTCAGTCCAGCAGCTCCTTGATGCACCAGCAACACAGGAGAATGTAAGCAACTTCCTTCAGGGTCTGCTGCAGGCCCTCCCATCCCGTGCCCACCTTCATGACGGGCACCCGGAGCCCAGTGTCTCGAAGGGCCCTCCGGAAGGAGAAGGGCAGGGCCTGGGCTAGCGGCTGCATCCGGGGCTGCATGAGGGCAGCAGCTTTGGGGCGAGTGGGAGCCGCCTCTGGGGCCTTTTATCAGCAGTGTCCCCACCCCCTCATGCCTCATGACTACGGACAAAGGCCCCCAGGGTCTAGCACAGGGAAGCTTCTGGGCGCAAGAACGGGCTGAGTCAGCCTCTGTGGACAGGGATGGAGGCTGGGGTCAGGAGGGGGAGGGCGAGCCCGGCCGGCCACCCCAGCCTCCATCCTCCACAGCCAGGCCTGCTCGGCTTCCAGCCCAGGTCTCCAGACCTTGGGGCCAAGCCTGCGTTACCTCTTCCCCCAGTGCCCAGCACAACTCCGGGCTCCTGCCCTCTGGGGGGCTCCTGCTGAGGCGGGCCTTGGGAATTGTGCCGAGAGCTCCTTTTCAGTCTGCACACGCGCGTGCACACGCACACACACGCACGCAGGCGCGCCACCCCCTTGCAGGGAGCTGCCTGGTCCCCTCTGGCATCTCCCATCCCCTGGAGCAGGAAGACACAGCAGGGGCGGGACAGGAGAGACAGTTTATTGACAGCTGACACCCCGGGGCACCTCCGTCCCCCACTGCGGTCAGGCGCGGGTCAGGTGCGGGAGTTGCGCTCCTCGTCCTGGTTCTCCAGCAGGTAGGCGGGCCGGTAGGCCGGCTGTCCCCCAGGGCTCAGGTACTTCAGGGCTGGGTTCCGCACCGTGTTCTCCCGGCCCCCCAGTGAGGTGTAGCTGGGGGAGCAGGGAGGCGAGTGTGGGGGTGGCTCGCTCCCCCCAGCACCCCGTCTTCCCCCCGCCCGCTGTCTCCGGAACCCCTTACCCGCGGTCGTACAGGATACAGTAGGGCACGAAGAGCTGACGGAGGAAGTCCCAGATGTCTCTGTAGGTCCAGTCCTGGGAGGTCAGAGCCGAGTCAGGGGTCCCCTCCCTCACTTACCCCTGGCCACCCGGGAGGAGCCCACCTGGGGCTGCTTCTTGGTCCCCGAGGGTGGGCCCCTAGCTGATTCTCTGGTGCGGCTCACCGACCTACACAGGTAGGCCACTGGCTGTGGAAGAGAAGCCTTCATCCCGGCCCCGGCCCTGGCCCCGGCCCCTTCCCGCGCGTGTGTGAGCCCGCGGGGAGCAGGCCGGCCTGCGCAGGGGTGGAAATGGGCCCCAGCTGTGCCTTCTGACACGGGGCACCTGAAATGACTTCGGCGCAAGTCAGGGACAGAACTTTGACTTTCCGCAGGCCACTGAGTTCATCCTTTTAAAGCCCCCATTTGGTCGGCTTTAGTAGTTCTTTTCTTTCCTTTATTTTTTCCCCCCACCGTCCACCTGCAGGTGGGCACGTGCCAGCTAAGCCGCCCTTTTGGCCTTCTCCCCGTGCTCGCCAGCCCCCACTCAGGGGGCCCGCTCCTCCCACCAGCCCTATTTTTAGTAGTTATTTAATTTTAGGAAACTGCAGCTTGAGTGTAAGTGGGTGGCCAGCGGCCCCCACACTGGGCAGCACAGACCTAGCGGGAGAGAGCGCGCGCCCGCTCTCAGGGTGCAGTGGACGGCGCTCAGGCCGGAGGACCCGACGGCACAGCCTCCCTCGGGCGGGTGTTTCTGCATCTGAGCCCCAGGCTCCAACCGCTCCCCCACGGGGGATAGGGATGGGGAGACCAGAGGCAGCACAGCCTCTACCCCGTTACCAGCAGCGGGTTGACGCGCATGAAGGCCGGCCAGCCGGGGTCAGTGGGGCTGAAAGGGCAGAGGCTGCAAGAGTAGGGGTCCGTACGGCGGGTGCCCATCAGGACAGCCTCCAGCTGGGGGTGCCGTGTCCGCAGCTCGCTCAGGGCCTGCTTCATGTCTCCCTCAGCCTCCAAGACCCGTAGATTGTATCTGGGGAAGGAAGGGGGCTGCGGTCAGAAGTGGGCACTGCGGCGCTCCCCCCACCGGAGCCCCAGCCTCTGGGCACCTAGTACCTCTTGATGGTGTCCTGTAGGAACTGTTCGAGCTCGGGGAAAGGGGAGATGCTGCGGATATACAGGATCTGGAGGAGTTCCTGGGTGTCGGGGTGTTTCCTGGGCAGGCGAACAAAGCATAGGCTTGCCAGGCAGGCCGGGAAAGGCTCTCAGAGAACTCGCACTGTTCTCCATGGACGGACAACCTCCTGCTTGCGGCTCTTCGGTCCTTCCTATCCGCCAGAACCACTTCCTCCGGGAAGCCCCTTCTGATCTCTCCCTTCTCAGATCTGGAGCACGCAGCCCTATGTCAGGTGAGTAACTGCCACCTCCCCAACAAGACTGCGACCTCCCTGTGTCCCGGTGCAGGATGATGACCTTCAGGTCCATGCCCCGGGCACACCATGTCAGATGCTCAGTAGGCAGCGGGGAACAGAACTGGAGGCCACCAGGGCCACCTCCCTCCCATACCCCACCCACCGGCCACGCCTTCCCTTCTGGCTTCCTCGGGCCTCACGCGGGGAGCTGGACAGGAGGGCAGACGGGCCCCCGGAGGCCTCGCGCCCCGAGGCTGGCTCACCTGTGTGCGGCGGCATGGAAGAGATGCAGGAGCGCCGTGCCGTCCTTGCCCCCGTTGAAGGCCACGCAGAGGCGGGCGAGGCTGTACCGAGCCAGGGCCGTCTCGATGGTCTGCAGAGCACCTGCCACCTTTTCCCCCAGAGAAGACCCTGCGAGCAGGCAGAAGCCACCAGCTAGATGCACGCGGCCAGTGGGGGGCAGGGGTGGGGGATGGGAGCAGGCCGCCTGCTTCAAGTCTCCGTGGCTCCCCAGAGTGGGTCGGGTACTGTCCGGACTCCCATGCCCCGCAGCCCCACCTCGGTGTCTGCCCTCTACGGGTCCCGGTTTCCTTCTGTTCCCTGAATTCCCACATCGTCTGCTCTCGCCCACCTCCTGGGCTGACCTCCCTGCCGCGGACGGAGGCCCCTCGTCAGCGACAAGTCGTACCTGGGGACCTTTCTTGTCACGCTACTGGCCCAGAAGGGCCTGGTGTACGCCTGTGCCGGCGAGCTGCCCAGCCCCGTGCCCTGGAGGGCACCGACGCCGTCTCTGTGCGCGGGAGCCCCCGACAGCCCCCGCGTTCCCGAGGCCCAGGGAGTCAGCCCAGCGCACGGCGCGCCACCCCTCCCCGCGGAGGCCCCTACCTGATTCGGCGAGTCTGTACACGGCTTCGCTGGCCTGCGGCACGGCGTCGGGAACATAGGGGACCAGCGACCCCGGGGGCAGGCGGGCGGTCAGGTAGGCCAGGCCCTCCTCCAGGGGCCCTTCCTCCTCCGAGTCCAGAGTGAGCTTCACCTGATAGTAGTTGCTGCCCCAGTCAGGGTAGGAGCCCAGGCCCAGCCTGCGCCCAAAGTGGGCCTGGGCCTCGGCCAGGATGGGGGCGATGGAGGCCTCGTCGGCGGCCACATAGAGCTCCCGCAGGTGAAACCGCACAGCAGTGTTCTGGAACAGCCCCTTCAGCCCCTCCAGCACCCTTCGCAGCAGCTCCGGAATGCCCGGGAAGAGGTAGACGTTCCGGACGGAGACCAGCGGCAGCTTGAAGGGCCGGCCGGTGCGGGGATCGGTGCCGTAATGCAGGCGGGCGGAGGAGGGCACGAGACACAGCTTGGCCCAGCCCTTCCCTCCCAGGGCTCTGATGGCTGCTTCCAGCTCAGGGTGCGGCCTGAGTTCGTCCCCAAAGGCCTGTGCTACTGCCTCGAAGGTCACGTCGTCATGAGTGGGGCCGATGCCCCCTGCCGTGAGGACGTGGGTGAAGCGGCTGGAGAAAGAAGTGACCTCGGCCGCGATGGCGGCGACCTCGTCAGGGACAACAGAGACTCGGCACACCTGGACCCCTAGGGAGCGCAGCGTCCGGCACAGAAAGTAGGTGTTGGTATCCTGAGTGTGTCCCTGGGAGGTGAGACGGGGACCATGAGAGTCAATGCCACGGGGATGAAGAGCAAAGGGGCGGGGGCGACAAGCCATGTCTGCCTGATACTGGGGCACCGTGCTCTTGGGGGACGCTGCCTTGGGCTGCCAAAAAGCCTGGACTGGGCATCGGAGTGAGGAAATCCGTCTGAAGGGTCAGGGACAGCATGACCTGCCCTGGGCCTCTTTCTCCATACTTTCCCTTGACCTCATCTATGCTTATGGAGTCTGTGGTCAATTCCACACCAGCCCTGACGGTTCAGTCCCCTGGTCCGCCATGGACGCACATTCCTGGCAGTTGTCCCTTTGGTCAGTGGCAGCCCCAGACACTGTCCACAGCCCGTCGGGCCCTTCCGCGTCGCCCCTACTGCCATGTCTCCCTCTCATCGGCATCTCTTCTGTGTCCCTACTGCCACCAGACAGGCCCTTGGCACCTTTTATCTGGACGGTGGCGACAGCCCCTGGCAAGGCTCCCAGCCACCAGTGTGGACTGCCGGGGCCTCCTGACTAACCCTTCTAATATGCTACTGGGATTGCACCACTCTTGGGCTCAAAACCTATGTATTGTTTCCAGCCATATACAGAATAAAGTTCAAATTCCTTTGCAGAACTTTTGACGCTGTGTCGCGGGTGTGTAGCTCATATTCTCTCCCAGCCCCGTCTCCTTCTGCTTCTCTGCAGGGGGCTTAGTGGGTAAGGGTTACCCGGGAGGAAGAGAGAATCGGGCTGGAATCCCAGTTCTACCACTCCCAGCTCTGCTACCTCTGGCAAGCTTCTCAGTCTTGTAATCTATTAACAAATTTATAGTAAAAGTATCAAACCTCGTGGGAATGTTCTAAGGATTAGTAAGATGGCCTATGTGATATATTCAGCGTGCTGCCAGGCCCTAGTAAACCCCTCAGAAAACAGGGTCAGTGCTGCTATTCCAACCTGAAACCTACCATGACCTTTCGAAAGACTTCTGGATTGTTCAGAAGGGATTTCTCCCATCTAGGACTTTCCTTCTATTTTGCTTACTCACTCTGCTGAATGCCGTGGGTCATTTTCCCAACAGGTTGGCTAGAACTTCCGCGATAGCACATGCACCCATTCCTCCTTGACCTGCTGGACTCCTTGTCATTCCTGTAAGGTCCCTCCTACCTCTATAAGCCCCTTGACAAATTGTAGTGACTTTGCTACAAGTTTTCAACGGAGTTACTGAAAGAACAGAGGGCCACTTTCCCTGTAATACGCTGGACTCACGCCAGGACCCTACTGCAGCAAGGGGACTCCTGCCCCGCTGCCTCCTCTCAACAGAAGGGCTGCAGGCGCTTAGGGATGGGAGGCTGCCACCCCCTCCCCCCTCTCCTGTCCCAGACACACCTTGAGGATCTCATCTCCAACAATGATGATGCCCGCCGTCACGCTGCGCCCTGGGGGAGGGTCAAAGGCCCTAGATGCCATGGTCCTGCCTTCTCTGCCCCTCTGCAAGGCCCTCCAGAAGCCACCCAGGGCCCCCAAAAGGGGTCGAAAGCACGGGAGTCGCGCCAGGTCTACAGGGCACTGGGGGCCATAGCCTGAAAACAGGGGGGTCTGGGGTCAAGGGAACCTGGAGGAGCCAGAGAGGGCACCGGGGGAGAGCGGGAGTGCCCGTCCTTCCTCTAAGGAAGACCTCGCCAGGCGCTGGGTAAGAGAGTCCTTTATCCCAGCCTCTAAGAAACCCCAGCCCCGGCCTCTTCACAGGTCTTCTGGGCTGGGCTCTAGTCTCAAAACGTCCTGCTCTCCCGGCACCCGCCCCTTTGAACAGGTCTGCGCGCCGAGCTCGGCGCCTGCACCTGCAAATACCTCCTCTCGCGGGGCACCGTGCCTTCGCGTGCCTCGACCCCTGAAGACGCCCCTGCCCGCTTCGCCCGGGAGCTCAGGCGCCTCTCCCGCACGCGCCCGCACCCTCTCCGGCCTGCAGTCCCGTCCCCCCGCCTCGCCGCAGCCCGCCCCGCTCTCCCACGACCCCACCTGCCTCTCGGGCCCCGGCCCGGCTCGCGCCCTCGGCTCCCGCACGTCCCGGGCGGCCGCCGCACGCAGTCCCGCCTCACACCCGCACCTGCTCACAGCAGTTGGCCACTCGGCTGTCGCTCACACGAGTTCCAAGGGCCCATTGGTGCAGCTGGCTGTCGCTCGCCCGCCTTAGCGGGGGGGGGGGCGCCGGGAGGAGCGCCGGGTTGTCATTGGTGACAAGCGCGTGGCCACGCCCCCGGAACTGCGGGGGCGGGGCCGCGGGGCGGGGCGGG
>NC_081566.1:66327685-66361704 GCF_022355385.1 Mustela nigripes
GACGGGGCGGTGGTGGGCGGTGCTCCGAGGACTTGGGGTGCGCTCTCGGCGGAGGCAGGGGCAGGGAGGCGTGCCTCTCGCTGCTGTCCTGCTTTCGAGTTCTCGCGGGCACGTGCTGTCCGGCACTGCCTGACTCCGGGCGCCGGGGCTGCCGCCGGAGGGTTGCATAGTAGCGCAGCCCGCTGCGGGGACACCCGGTGTGGGCACTGCCCGGGGTAGGACGATCTCGGGGGGAACTTTCACTCACCTCCGTTATGAGCGATGAAGCCATAAGCTTGTGCGTCACCTGTCGACAACACCCCCCTCCCGCCCCCGAGTGCTCAGTTTAACGTCACCGTTGCCTGATCACTGGTTTCGCAGGTACCACTGAGGGCAGCCTCACAGGCCGTGCTGTGTGTCTGCCTCGGATTCTCAGGTCATCCTGGAGTTTCAGTTGCCTTTGGTCTAAAAGTTTCTTAAATTTTAATGTTTGATCGGGGACCTTTTAAAAAATTGTTTCATTTTAAGGAGTATCTATGCCCAAGGTGCATTTTGAGCTCACTGTCCAGAGTCACGCTCCACTGACTGAGCAGGCCGGAGCTCCCGCTGGGGCTTCTCAATAGGCTGGTTTAGTCTCTCCCATCCAGGAGGGTTACGGTGGGAGCCTGGGGTCTGCATTTAGCAAGCTCTGCGGTCCTGCCGATGCTCCCGGTCCCTAGACTGCTCTCTGCAGCAAATCCTCGGAGTTCACTCATCACTTGAACAGCTGGACCACACCCACCCTCATTTTACTCTAAGGCCCAAGACAGACAATCCCCATTTTACAGATGGGCCACAGGCTTAGAAAAGTTAGGAGTGCCACACAGCAACCACAAAACACTAAAATGAGGAACAGCCTCACTTCTAGACCATTCTTTCTGGAGCAGTAAGCCCTGTTTGTGTGGTGACCCTGATGCGGAACTCCATCCCAGCACCCGGAGATGACGACCTGAGCTGAAGGCAGATGCCCAACCGAGCCACCCAGGTGCCCCCTGAATTTTTTCCTCATTTTAAAAGATTTTATTTATTTATTTGAGAGCGAGAGCACAGAGGGAGTGTGAGAGGGAGAAGCAGGCTCCCTGCAGGGTAGGGAGCCCGATGCGACCCAGGACTCAATCCCAGAACTCTGAGATCATGACCTGAGCTGAAGGTCATGGTCTCAGAGTCCTGGGGTTGACTGAGCCATCAGGGTGTCCTGAAAAAAAATTTTTTTTAAAGGCAAAACAGAAGTCCCACTCAGCTAATGGTATGTCACACAACCCATTATCTTTACTAGTAGTGCCGGTAACATTTGACCACCCCTCCCACAAAAAGGCTCTGGTCCAATTCTTTAGCAGTGGGTTCTCAAGCCTGAGTGATCACCAGAATCACCCAGAAAGATGGTGCAAACACTGCCGGGCCCAACCCTCAGAGCTCCTGATTCAGAACGTCGAGGTGGAGCCCAGTAGTTTGCATCTCTAACAAGATCCCAGTGTGGCCTATGCTGCTGGTTCCGGGAACACAACTGAACTAAGGGAGAAGGGAGAAGATTCACTTCCTTGATTAGTACTGTCAGTCTCTCCACCCGACATGGGGCAGCAACTATGCAACCCTGAGATCCACTCTGCCCGCTCCACCGACTGAGCCAGCCTGCTATCCCCGGGAGGCACGTTTTCTAGAACAACTACAGCTTATACCTGTTTTCTCAAAGATTAATACTCCAACTACCTGCATAAAAATGCTTGGAAATCCCCACATCCAGGCCACACCCCAGACCAAGTAAGGCACTAAGTAATGACTTAGGCATCAGTACTAGCCACAATGAACAGCCCGGGCGGCTCCCCCCCATCCCCCATCGCAGCAGGTAATAGGCCACAGGTAGGCCCAAGCCTTAGGCTGGGCAGGAAGAGGAGCGCAAGTGCACCCTCTGCCTTATAGCCTCCTCCCTTTACCCTCTTGTGCCCATCAAGTATCAGGACTGAGGTAAAGGCAGCATCCCTGACCGTAGGAAAGTTGATTTGTTTTGATGAGATGACGTCTCTCTGTAACCTCTACCCAAGGCTAACAGAGCTACATATATTTCAGAAGTTTGACAGAAAGTCTGCTAAAGTAGATTAAAAACCAGTTACCTGAATGTTAAAATAAACCCCATTATCAGCAAAGAGCTGAACTGCATTACCCAACTGAAGGGAACATAATCAGAAACACGGTACTGAGTGCAATGCTCACCCTGAGAGAACAGAAAACCTTCACAATTAAAAAATTAGATTATAAACACTTCTTCTTTAATCAAGGCTTTTTAACATGGAACAGATTTCTTGAATAAAATGAAAAGTTTCCAATACATTGAAACAAACCACCATCATGTAACACCTGGCAGGAAACAAAACCAAACAGCAAGTTTACACAATCCCTGTGGCAGCCACGGCCTCACCCTCGGACGCTGCCTCTGTCCACCACATGTGTGCCGCCGGGTACACAGCTCAGCATGGTTTCTGGGGTAACGCTCAGCGGAGGCCGCAGCCCGAAGACCGCTTGCTGCCCTGGCCGGGCCGTGGTGCTGTCGGCTCTGCTCCAGCAAAGCGGTCAGCAGCACATTCAAACAGTGTACCGAACGTCCTTTAAATATCAAAGTAAGAAACAAGAAGGCGACATAATGATGCTGTCGGGAAGATGTCGGCAAGCGAGGGCAGCTGTGCGGAGCTCGAGGCTGAAGCAGCAGCCGCTTCATTTCTTCGGCTTCTTGGGCAGCGGCCGTCGGAACAACAAGATGTGAGGTTCTGAAAGAGGGAGGAGAAGCTAAGGGACGGGCTCGCACCAGTCTCTGCACTTCCCAGGTGTCACCCACTCAGACCTTCCCGACTAAAGGCGGACGGAAGCGTCGGCCGCAGACACAGCCCCGCGCGCCAAGCTGTCAGCAGAGCCCAGAACTGTTAGCATCGGCACCTCTGCTGTTGGTACAGCCCTGCGGGCCTTTTTTAGTTCTGCTCAGCCGCTTGGGGTCTGGTGTCTTATCAAGAAATTTACCTTTCTTGGCTTACTTGGAACACATCCAAAAATTCACTTGCTGATGGAGAATGATGCAGGGACCATAACCTCTACCAGGATCTATGTGGCCTTAGGAAAAAAAGGGTACACTCGGGGGCGCCTGGGTGGCTCAGTGGGTTAAGCCTCTGCCTTCAGTTCAGGTCATGGTCCCAGGGTTCTGGGATCGAGCTCTGCATCGGGCTCTGCTCAGCGGGGAGTCTGCTTCCTCCTATCTGCCTGCCTCTCTGCCTACCTGTGATTTCTGTCTGTCAAATAAATAATCTTTAAAAAAAAAAAAAAGGGGGTACACTCGGACTGACCTCGAGATGAAAGGTCTCTCAGGGACAGGTCGTCTCTGAGCCTCACAGACACGCTCCTCTTATTTTTGGTCACTCCACTTTTTCTAGATGGCTGGTGAGGAACCAATAAAGCACGCTTGCCACCCCCCCATTTGTCTGGGTTATATGATCTCATCATTCCCTCTTTCCCCCACGGAAGGAGCCCTCCGTGGTTGCTCTGACGCTGCACCAACCTGGTTCGTGGATCATGTAATGGACCCATCCCTGACTCTGCTGCACACCAAGGTTCCTCCATTCGGATTCAGACATCAGATGGGTCTTGGGGACGAGCTTGGCGATGTCCTTGGGCAACATGACATGCCTGCAACAGAAGCATGGGAAGGGGGCTGACTCACGTCGTACTGGGTGCAGTCTGCTAGACGAGAGCTTGCACACGAAGCAGAGGCCAGGAAGGAAAAACGGGCTTCTGACGGAGGGAGTTACGCAACTTTTTGTGGGGTGGAGGCAGCTACAGATAAAGCCCAGTTATGAAAATTCTCCCCAGAGCCGGTTAAGAAGCACACATTCATGAGTAACTCACGGAAAGGGGCACGGTTTTCCTGCCTTCCTGGGGCTCAGGCTGCGGCGTACTCTAGAATACATCAGGGCAGCCTCAGGGCACACACAGCCAGTAACTCAAAGTAGTTGTGAAAAGGACTGGTTTCGCGGAAGAAAAGCCTCGGGGGGAGCCGCGTGAAGAGCCACCACGAAGCGTGAAATGGCCATGTCCTCCCCTCCACGGTTACCCCTGATCTCGTTCCCTGCTTTGAGGACAGCAGCCAGGACACGGCTTCCCAAGTTCTCCTAACCAAGGGGAAGACCCCTTCGTGGCGAAAAATTACTCCGACACGAGCTGGGCTGACCCAGACTCGCCCCGGCTCCGCGGAAACACGCCAGACGTGCCGCCGGGAGCAGCGGCGGCGACGCTCGGCAAAGGCCCCGCTCCCGTCCCAACACAGGACCGCAGCCTCCCCTCCGACAGCCCCTGGCGCGGGCTGCCTTCCACACGCGCTCGGATCGGCCGCACAAACCCACCCCCAAGGCCTCCCCCGGTCCTGAACCGCGACCGCACCGCCAGGCCCCACCGCCTAGCGAGCCCCGCACTCGGGCCGGCTCCTCGCGACCTCCCGGCGGTCAGACGCCAGCCCGCGGCGAGCGCCACCGGCCCCCGCCCCGCCGCCCCGCCGCCCCGCCGCCCCGCAGCCCGGCAGGCTCTGCTCCGACTCTGCGGGCTCCGACGCCGCGGGCGACCTCGCAGCCCCTCCCGGCCAGCCGCGCGCCCACGCCCCCCTCCCCCGCAGGCTCCGCAAGGCCCAGCTCGACCCCGCTCCCGAGCCCCGTCAGGGCGGAAGGGGGGTCCGCCTCCCGCAAGAGCCCCGCCCCCTGCCCGCTCCGCAGCGCAGGGCCGACTCGGAGCTCCCGGGTCCGCGCGCCGCCCGGCCCTCGCGCAGGCGCCCTGCGCTCCCCGCCCGCGTCCCGGGAGTCTCCCGCGCATGCGCCGGTCCTGTCGCCGCGGCCCCGGTGACGAACTCCTCTGGCTCTCCTTTGTCAAAGTTCGCGACCTCGTTATGGCCCCCGCGCCGGCACTAACCGGTACTCGAACTCCTCGTCGTCGTATTTGTCCGAGTAGTAAATCTGTTTGTGCGACATGACCGCTCCGTCCGAGGACCGTCAGGCCCGCGCCGCCAGCCTCCAAACAACTCCCAGCGGCACGCGCTCCCACCCACTTTGGCCTCGCTTTCAAACACGCCGCCTGCGCTTCCTATTGGCTCCTTTGGTTTAAGGCGGGGCGTCTCCACCTTCCAGCCTCGGATTGGCTTAGATTGGCTTCTCCTCGCGTCCTTATTGGAGCGGACGCCCAACGCTCGTGAAGAACCAGCGTAGGTAAAACTTACGCCTCTAATTGGCTATTCCCACCCCGTGCGCGCTCTCGCGCTGCCATTGGCGGATTCGGGGAAGTGGGCCGGCTGAAGGAGGGACGCTGAGGTGCAGGGTCAGGGGTTAGTGAGGCCGGAAGTGAGTGCAATAAAGTTTGTTCAGGGAGGCCCGGCCGGGGAGAAAGTTGGAACGGCCACCTGAGAGGGCGGTGGCGTGATCCGGAACCAAATCGAGCCGCGGTGCGGTGCGGAGACTCCATGAGGCCCTGGTGAGTTGGGTCTTCTCCCTCTCCTTAGGTGACCCACTCCTCCACCCCGGAACCCCTCTCCCGGGACCCCACTTCCGGTATGGACCTGTAAGTCCCGCCCCCTACGACCCCCTCCCCGGAAGTCCCACCCCCCATCTTCAGGGGGGCGCCCCGAACCCCGACTTGTTTTCTGTTTATTGTCCACGACCCCACCCTGCCGCCCAGCTTTCCTGGAAGTCCCACCCCCGGACACGCTTCCCAGCGCTACTGCGGGAAACCGGACGGTAGCGCCTCCAGCTCCCCGAGACCCCGCCTCCTGGCCACGGGTCCGTCCCGAAGCCGGACTCCCGGAAGGCCAGGGCCCCGCCCCTCGGCCGCCGGGCCGGGCGCGCGAGGCCCCGCCCCCAGCCCCGCCCGAAGCCCCGCCCCCTCCGACCCCGTCGGCCGAGCGGGAGCCTGGCCTCCGGGAAGTCCCGCGTGCGCGCGACCTGGGGCCACGCCCCCTCGGGAGCGCCCCGAGTGGGACCCGGGCCCCCTCAGAGGCGCCGTCTTGGGCCCCGAGGGCCCTGGCAGACAGAGTTCCCTTTTCTCGCGTGGGCCTCGGGCCCGGCTGTCCCGAGCGCTCTTGGCCCGGCGGGTGGGACGTCCAGGTGCCCCGGTTCTGAGCGGCGCGAGGGCCGGGGCAGACCTCCGCCTCCCCTGCCCCCGGCCAGGACTTGGGGTGGGGCGCTAGAGGGGCTCGGAGGCTTGCTCCTGGTTTCCCTGCCCAGGACCGACTCCGCCCCAGAGACAGCTGTAGGTCTCCCACCCGCAGCTCGGGAGCTGGTAGGGCCGTGGGCTTGCTGGCGTGTGACCCGCGGGTGCGACCGGAGCGAAAGTTCTCTGCGGCCAGAAAACGGTGGCTTGGCGTGGGTGGAGGGGACAGTGACCTTTTTGCTGTTTGATTTTCATTTTATTTTAATTTTTCTTGGACTCCCCAGTCTCCGTCGTTTCTTTGGCTCTTCCCCTCCCCCCATCCAGAGTTCTGGCCTGGGCACTCCTCCTGGTCGCGCTCGCCCGGCCTTCCCTTCTGGAAACATTCCTGAGGCTTTCGCCGTTTCCTGCTACTCGCCTCCTCCTCCCTGCTGGCTCGAGCTGCCGCGAGCAGCTTCTCCCCCACACCCAGGCACCCCGACTCCCAGTCCCCTTTCCTATGCAGATTTAAAGCGCCCGACTTCCGAGCCCACACCGCCCACACCTGTTGACTGGTCGGTGCGGGCTCCCGCAGGCCGAGGACCCGCCCTGCGTGCTGGGCGTGCGAGGCCAGGGCGGAACCCCTTCTTCCATCTCTCTGGGCCCGAGCGCTGAAGGCCTGAGGAAAGGGAGTGACTGAGACCAGGGGAGAGTTAGCTGTGTATCTAACACCATTTAAGTGTTAGTATTACCAGTCGTTGTAGTCTGCATCTTTGTATCTTCTGCAGTTTAAGAGGAGGTAATCCCCAGATGAGCCAGGGGGTCTTGTGTATCTTCAACTAATTGTTCGGTTCCTCCACGGCCCCTCCCGCGGAGCTGTGTCTGGGAACGGGGTGTGGAAGGGATGCTGGGGCTGTTCCCGGTGTCCAGCCCCAGCCTCCCTGGCACAGCCTTGTCTGCTGCTCCCTCGGTCCCTTCCTGGCCTGCAGCCCCCACTTCTCCTGGAGAACGCTTTCACTTTTCCACCTCCTCCAGCCAGACTCTGCCCCTGGTGTTGGGGGGCATTGTGCTCCGTGGTGGACCTAGGCAACTTCCCCTGTCCCCACTCCAGGAGGAGGAGTGCGAACCAGCCAGCCGCCCCTGCCAGCTTGCTTTGCTGACTAGGCCTGTGGAAGGGGCCACAGAGAAGTGCTTGCCTGGGGGCTGCTGCTCCTTGGCCTGGTGGGTGGTGTGGGAGGGCTCCATCAGCTTGTCCTCTGCCCCAGCTTTGCCCTGGTGCACCGCCCAGGTTGGACTTTGTTCTCACTTCTCCAGCTTTGCTCTTCCTCTCGGCCCCTCTCTGCGACCGCTGGGACCTCTTCCATCCTTTCCCATTTTCCCAACCTCCTGCCCACAGCTGTAGTAGCAGAGGGTGCTAATGGCCCAGACTCCCTGGGGCCAATCCCCCCCCCCCCCACACACACACACACGCCGTGCGGTAGTGTGTTGGGGGGGTGGCCTGGAGGAGGGGGCGTTTGAGTGTTCCACCAGGACAGGAAGGGAAGTGCTGAGCTCAGGGGTCCCCTCCCTTTTCCACCTGCAGCTCCCTGTTTCCTCTCTCACTCCCCCTACCCTCCCGCAGCTTCCTGCTCCCTCTGGCCTGCCGGCGTCCTGTGTGGATTGATCCAGACCTCCTCCTCTTTCCCTCCTTTCTTTCTCGTTCCCACATCCTTCCCTCCCACCCCTACTTTCCTCCTCCCCAGATTACTGGTGGTTTGTCTGGGGGCAGCGGCGGGGCGGGGTGGGGGGGTGCGTGGAGGGAGCTCCATCCCAGCCCGAGTTTGGGGCTGTGGCTGTGCTGGGGGCTTAGCCCCTTCCAGCCTGTGAGTCAGCACTGTCCCCGGGATTGGTCTCCGGTCTTAGCGCTCCGCCCCTGGGGAGGAGCAAGGCAGCTCGGGGTCCAGCCTGTTCTCTCTGCAGCTGGAGAAGAGGCTCCTCACTGGGCGGGGATGGGGCCGGAAACTCTCTGGGTCTGAGCCGGGGGCGCTGGCGCCACTTGTCCCTCTCCCTCTCCAGGATCCTTGAGATCCCTGGGCCCTAGAGGTCCGGTCAGACTAAGGGCCTGGGGATGCCCCCTGCCTGGCCCCCTTGCCTGGACTGGCAGGGGGGCCGGGCTGGGCAGCAGCCTCCCTCCAGCAGCAGCCATGGATCTCCTGCCCCCCAAGTCCAAGTACAACCCACTCCGGAACGAGTCTCTGTCATCGCTGGAGGAGGGGGCTTCAGGGCCTTCCCCACTGGAGGAGCCGCCTTCCCCATCAGCCTCGTCTCTGGGGCCCACCCTGCCACCTCTGCCCGGGGATGACAGTCCCACTACCCTGTGCTCCTTCTTCCCCCGGATGAGCAACCTGAAGCTGGCCAACCCAGCCGGGGGGCGCCCGGGGCCAAAGGGGGAGCCAGGAAGGGCAGCTGAGGATGGGGAGGGGCCCGGAGGGGTGGCCGCGCCAGACTCAGGCCCCCCGCCCCTCCTCCAGGACATGAACAAGCTGAGTGGAGGCGGCGGGCGCAGGACTCGGGTGGAAGGCGGCCAGCTGGGGGGCGAGGAGTGGACGCGCCACGGGAGCTTTGTCAATAAGCCCACACGGGGCTGGCTGCATCCCAACGACAAAGTCATGGGACCCGGGGTTTCCTACCTGGTTCGGGTGAGTGAACGTCCGGCCATGCCCTCCGCCCTCCGCCCTCCCAGACCCCTCTGTCTCACTGGGGCTTTTCTGGAGCCTCTGGTTTCTGCTCTTCCCAGCACCGCCCTTGGTTTCAGGGTCCTGTTTCTCACACCTTTCTTGCTCCTTCTCCGCTTCTGTGCACCCCCCTTCCAGCTCTGCCCGGGCCCCTTCCTTCTGGTGACCACCCCCACCCTGCCATGCTTAGCACAAAGCCCAGCACGCGCTGGCCCTTAGTGTGGGAATGAGTGAGCCTCGATTGCGTCCTCCAGCCTCCCCCCTCTGTGGATGTCACCCCCCCTCGCCCCCCCAGTGCCTGTCACTGCCCTCCACAGTCTCTTCCCAGGTGCCCAGGCCCTCCCAGCCTGCCCTCTTCCCCGCTCCTCCTTTCCTGTGGTCTTGCATGTTGTGGGGCCTTGTGGGGCTTAGCCGCAAGCAGCGGGAAAAACTTCTTCGTCTTTATTCTTCCTTTAGGGAGCACGTAGGGAAAAGGCCCAGGGCTCTTTGTGAAGGGGTGGGGGGAGGCGGCTGACTGCTCCCCTCCGTCCCTCCTTCAGTACATGGGCTGCGTGGAGGTTCTGCAGTCAATGCGTGCCTTGGACTTCAACACCCGCACCCAGGTCACCAGGTTAGCGGGGAGGGGGTCGGGGCGGGGTGGGGGGAAGCGCCCTGGATTAGTGAGGGGAGCAGGGGAGTGGGTCTTGGTGGCTTATTATCCACTGCTTAGCTTTAGGTAAAGGGGATAGAGAGTTTGGGGAGTGAGTAAGTCTGGATGAAAAGAGGCGCCTCTGGTCTGGATCCCGCTCACTTTTCCAGT
This sequence comes from Mustela nigripes, assembly GCF_022355385.1. Lineage (NCBI taxonomy): Eukaryota > Metazoa > Chordata > Mammalia > Carnivora > Mustelidae > Mustela > Mustela nigripes. The sequence goes on from NC_081566.1 coordinate 66,337,358, forward strand.
CCTGTGGGTTGTGGGGGAGGTGGCAGAGCAGCTGGCAGCTGGAGCCTGAGTGCAGGACGGGGTGGATGGAAGGTTGCTGCTGGCTTTGGGAAGGCCACGGGACATTCATTTGGTAGCTGGAAGGAGGTGGGGCCAGACCCACAGAGGCCCTAACCCAATCAGCCAGGAAGTGGCCTCTCCGTGTCATCAAATATTAAAGGCCCTTAATTCAATCCACCACGACAAAGAGCCTGGAGTGCCCCTGGAGTCTGGCCTGGTCCTCCCCTCCCCCTGCCCTGTGGCCACCCCAGCCGAGCGGGAGACAGGCTCTGCGTCTGAGGACCCCTTTCTCGCCAGGGAGGCCATCAGCCTGGTGTGTGATGCTGTGCCCGGTGCCAAGGGGGCGACGAGGAGGAGAAAGGTACCTGGGGCCAATGGGGCTGGGGGTGCTGTTGGGAAATGTGGGGGAGTTGGCAAAGACAAGCATGGGGACGTGTGGGGACAAGGCCAAAAAACAAAGGGTGGGGGTTTCTGGTGTGGGGAACCCCCGGCTTCTGAGACCCTCGGATCTTTGGCTAGCCCTGTAGCCGCCCGCTCAGTTCCATCCTGGGGAGGAGTAACCTGAAGTTTGCCGGGATGCCGATCACGCTCACCGTCTCCACCAGCAGCCTCAACCTCATGGCCGCAGACTGCAAACAGGTTGGTGGGGTCGGGCGAGGGGGCCAGAAGCCCTGCCAGGAGGGCCAGGAGCTAAGACAGGAAGGAGGAGCTTAGGAGCACCAGGGCTAGGAAGCCAGAGGGTGGGTCTGACTAGTCTGGGGCTTGGGCTGGGGCTGGGGGCGCCCAGCTGGGCCCCGAGGCTGCCTGACCCGTTCCTTCCCTGGCCCCTGCCCTGACCCTCAGATCATCGCCAACCACCACATGCAGTCTATCTCGTTTGCGTCCGGTGGAGACCCGGTGAGTTGGGAAACAGGGTGGACGGGGGAAGAGCAGGGCCTGCGGCGGCCAGAGAAGAGGCCACGCTGGGGTCGAGGCAGTGTCTGGAGGGCCCGGGCTTTTGGGGGTCGGGGGTGAGGTGGGCCATAAAACTGAGCTAAGGGGCTGTTTCTGACCCTGCCCACCCCAGGACACAGCTGAGTACGTCGCCTATGTTGCCAAAGACCCGGTGAATCAGAGAGGTGAGGCGTGGTGGGGAGCTGGGTGGGGCCGGCTGTCCGGGAGGCAGGTGAGCAGGACCCGGGGAGCTAACTGGGGGCTCCGGCCGGGAAGATGAGGGCCCCGCGGCAGTGCCCGTCCCAGTGGTCTGCCTCGGGGCTCACGGGCCGCCTCCGCTGTGTCCCCAGCCTGCCACATCCTGGAGTGTCCCGAGGGGCTGGCTCAGGACGTCATCAGCACCATCGGGCAGGCCTTCGAGTTGCGCTTCAAACAGTACCTCAGGAACCCGCCCAAGCTGGTCACCCCTCATGACAGGTGAGTGGGTGCGGAGGGGGCGGAGCGGCCCCTGAGCCCCCGGGGCCCCGGCCGAGAGAGCGGGTCTGCTCCACTGCCCAGACTCAAGCCAAGAGGGTCGGGGGCCCGGCGAGTGTCGGGGGACGACCTGCAGGCCCGTTTCCCCCTTCCTGCTATTCTTAGGTTTCCTGTGGCCGGCGGGAAAGTCTGGCCAGGCCCTGCCCTGCTGTAGGCCCACTCTTCCTCTCGCGGCCTGCGCTCCTGTGCTGCCGGCCTGTCGGCCTCTCTTGCCCATTTCTCCATCCGTAATTTTTCATTCTCCTGCCCCCAGGAGCCATCACGAACTTGGGAGAGGGAGGATGTCTTCCTCCTGAGGTCTCTGCCTTTCTCTGTCCCCTCGAGGCCGCTAGCTGTGGAGCATTTAGAGGAGACTTTGGCGCTCTGGAATGCGGCTCTTCTTGCTCTCTTGTGTTGCTGCTTCCCCTCCGTCTGGGGAGGCAGCACGATAATTGAGGCCATGAACCCTAAAATCAAATCTGGTGCTGCAGCTCAGGTCCATCACCTTTAACTGGGAAACCACAGGCAAATTTCTGCACCTCCGACCCTCATCTCTCTGCTCTGTCACTGGAGAGGGAAGTGACAGCCACTTTGTGGGGCTACCTTGAGGGTCAACTGTGCATAGGAAACAGCCCACCTCAGGCCTGGCCTGCAGGAAGTGCCCGGCCTGTGACCACTGCCTGTGCCCCTCCCACCTGTTCTCTCAGGATGGCCGGTTTTGATGGCTCGGCTTGGGATGAGGAAGAGGAAGAGCCACCTGGCCACCAGTACTATAATGACTTCCCGGGAAAGGAACCCCCTCTTGGGGGAGTGGTGGACATGAGGCTTCGGGAAGGAGCCCCCGGGGCAGCTCGACCCCCCCCACCTGTTGGCCAGACCTCCAGCCACCTGGGAGCAACGCTGGTGAGTCGCTTGGGTGGAGGTGGGCTGGGGCCCAGGATGGGAGTGGCCGGCCTGGGCTTCTGGTCTCATCTTATTTTTGTCCCCGCAGCCGGTGGGGCAGCCTGTGGGGGCAGACCCGGAAACCCGCAAACAGATGCCACCTCCGCCACCCTGCCCAGGTGTGAAGGGAGCTGGGAGGGGCGGAGTCCGGGCGCAGGAGGCGGGGCTGGGGCCACTGTGACGCTGCCCTTTCCTTAGCAGGGAAAGAGCTCTTTGACGATCCTTCTTACGTCAATGTGCAGAACCTGGACAAGGCCCGGCAGGCAGGGGGTGGGGCGGGGCCTCCCAGTGCCGCGGTCAATGGCAGCACGCCCCGAGACCTCTTTGACATGAGTGAGTTCTCCTGTCTCCTTTTCTGCGCCTCCGTCTTACCCCGTGGTTCCTGCTCTTCTGCCCTCCCCTCCGGGAAGGTGTGCGTCCCGGCCTGTGTTGGGCCAGTGGCCCCTCTCAGCCCTTTCTCTCTGAACCCCCAGAGCCCTTCGAAGATGCCCTTCGGGTGCCTCCGCCCCCCCAGGCGGTGGCCATGGCTGAGCAGCTCCGAGGGGAGGCCTGGTTCCACGGGAAGCTGAGCCGGCGGGAGGCCGAGGCACTGCTGCAGCTGCACGGGGACTTCTTGGTGCGGGAGAGTGCGAGCAGCCCGGGCCAGTACGTGCTCACCGGCCTGCAGAGCGGGCAGCCCAAGCACCTGCTGCTGGTGGACCCAGAGGGCGTGGTGAGTGGCGTGGGGCCACGTGTTGGGGGGGCGCTGCGGCGCGCTCCCGCCGAGCCCCGGTCTCCCCTCGCTGCCGCCCCCTTTCCAAACTGCTTGGCTCGCCTGTGCAGCCCCCTTCCCGGCAGGATGGCGTCCTTCTCTTCACGCAGCCCTGGGCCCGAGCTCTGTTCCTCTCGGCCCTCAGTTCTCCATCTGAGCTTGACGCTGTTCAGCCTGCCTGAGCCCATCTTGACAAACGAGGAAACCCTCCCGGAGAGGTGGTGGTGCCTGGCGCCCGGCGTCGGAGGCCTGGGGCCTAGAAACCCCAAATCTCCTTTTGCAAGAGGACGGAGGGGCCTCCGTAGCCCCTCTGGATTCAGGGCTCAACCTGGCGTCCTGTCGCCAGCCCACTGTCCCTCCTGACTTTGGGCTCTTCTCCACAGCAGTCCCCATCTCCCTGCCCCAGGTTTCTCGGAGTGGGTGTCCTCCTCTGAGACGGGCCACCTAACAGGTCAGGAGAGGTGGTATCCCTCAGCTTCTCCGTTTCTGGTCCTGATGTTCTCTCGGTCTGCTGCCAGAGCTAGCTGTGGGACCCCCTTTTCGAGAAGTCTCAGGGGCCTGGGCGGACAGTCCTCCCGGCCTTCTTCCCCTTCCTCATCCCGCAGTATAGTTGTCTCCTTTCTGCAGCCTTTGACTTTGCGCCTGAACTAACCCCTTCCTTCCTGCTGCTCAGGTTCGGACAAAGGACCACCGCTTTGAGAGTGTCAGTCACCTCATCAGCTACCACGTGGACAATCACTTGCCCATCATCTCTGCGGGCAGTGAACTGTGTCTCCAGCAGCCCGTGGAGCGGAAGCTGTGACCCTCGCAGTGCTTTCTCCCCGAAGGGGCCCTCCCACCCCTTCTCCCCTACTCCTTGATTCTCAGGACCTCATGTGGGAGCATTCTGTGGGCTTGGCCTTGTGCTGGAGCTGGGGATAGTGTGGACATGGCTCAGCACCCACTGAATGAGAGGGTTTGTCAGAAGCTGGGGGTAGAATCCTGTTTCTTCCAGAACCTTACCAAAGTATTATTGAACAGAGTGGCTCCCTTCCCTGGGCCTTTCCTGTGCCAATCTGATACCCCCTTTCCCAAGAAGGTGGGTGCTTGAGGCGTGGGCAGTGTGTCTCCTTGAAGTGAGAAAGGCTTTAATGGGGGCAGTCACCTTTCCAAGGAAGGGGGATGAATCACACCTTTGGTCTACCCCTGGGCTCAGGGTACCCCAGACCCCTTTCAACAACCCTCCCTCCCAGTGGTTAAACTTTGTGCCTTTGACCATCTCCTAGGTCTGAAGATATTTTATGCAAAGAGTTCTTGAGCCCCTGAGGTCGAGGGTGGGGGTACTGACATCTTCTTGGCTTCTGGGACCCCCCTCCAGTTGAGGTTGGGAGAACAGAGGCAGGAATGTTAGCTGTCCCTTCCGCCCGGGGACAGGCAACCCTTAGATATTGCCTCAGAGCCCCCTTCCTGGCCAGCGGGGAGATGGACCCTCCCTTGCTCAGTGCCTCCTGGCCAGGGGGCACCCCTCACCCAAGGGATCTGTACATACATTTCCTAAGTCTGTGTCGTTCGTCCCCCCTCCCCCATGTTGCATGCATGTTACACTCTACAGCCAAAGCATAGCCCTGGGTCCTAGAACCCTCCTCTCTTCGGGGTGGGGGGGGTGTTGGTGGGGCGGTGGCAGGGACTGGATTCAGTCCTCCTGACCTGGTATCTTTCCCAGGGGCATCTGTGGAGGCAGAAGAAAGCAGTGGACAATCCCCAAATACCATCTGTAGACTTGGGAAGGGATTTATTTTTATTTTTTATGCATATATTTTAGGGCTGTAGATTTATTTTCCTCATGTGTTTTCCGTGGCAAATGACAATAATCAATTACGTGTACACGTCACCTCTGACTTTTCAAAGCCTTTTACAATGATCGGCATTTTCCTCCTCCCGCCCGGCCTGGGCGGCGGCTGGGCCCCCAGCATCTCCTTTCCGGCCGAGACGCGGGGCTCCAGGAGGGGTCCCGAGCCAGGACGACAGCGAGGCGGGGAGGCCCCACGGGTGCGAGCCGCTTCACTCCTGCAGCGGCGGGGCCTGGCCGCCTCGCCGGCCCTTCGCGGAGCGCCCGGAGCGCGTCCTGCCGCTGCGAGTCTGGGTCTCCGCGGTCTCTGTCCCGGCCTTTCCGTGTCGTTCGCGCGTCTCCACGGGTCGCGATGATACCAAAGGGAAATCGTCTTCATTAAAGTCCCTATTTCTTGTACCTCGGCCTCGTGGTCCCTGTTGCTGCTCGTCCGCGGCCCCGTCGGCGGGGGGTGGGTGGGGGTCTCCCGCACCCACGCGTCCGCGCAGCGACCCTCGGCCCCGGCCGCCCGGTGGCCCCGCCCCCGCCCCGCCCCCGCGCCGCGCGGTGGAGGCGGCCGCGCCGACTTCCGCTTCCGGCCGCCGCTGCCGCCACCGCCGCCGCCGCCGCTGCTGCTGCTGTGGCCGCGGGCCGGCGGCTGGCGCTGCGCTCGCTCCCGGGCCTCGCCGCCTGGCCTGGCCGCTCCTCGCGGGCGTCCCGACCCCGCTCCCGGCGATGGTGCTGCCCGAGCGCGCGTCTGTCCCCCGCCGCCGCTGACCCCGGCCCCCACCCCCCGCCCCATGGCCGCCTCGGCGCCGCCCCCACCGGACAAGCTGGAGGGAGGTGGCGGCCCCGCACCGCCCCCTGCGCCGCCCGGCACCGGGAGGAAGCAGGGCAAGGCCGGTGAGAGCGCCGAGGGGCTGGGCCCGCCGAGCACTCCAGGGGCCGGGGGCCGGGGCCGGGGGGCGGGGGGTGGTTCCGGGGGCCCGAAGGGAGGCTCGGGCGGGAGGGGTGGGGGTCTGGCGTCACGGATGGGGCACCCCGGAGCCCCGGGGGAGTCGGAGGGCATGTCTGTCGTTGAAGGGAGGAGGCGGCCGAGAGTGCGGTCGCGCGGCGTGTCTCGTGTGGCACCTTTGTTCGTACCGAGTCTGGGAGCGGGCGCCTGTCCGAGTTGGAGGAGCCCCTCCGGGCGCGTCCGGGACCCTGGAGGTGGGGCAGCCCCGGGGAAACGCGTTTGTGTGTGCCCTGTGCTGCGCTTCCAGGTCTGCAGATGAAGAGCCCGGAGAAGAAGCGGAGGAAGTCCAGTACGCAGGTGGGTGGTGCCGCCCCCCCGTGCGCGCACCTGCCTCGGGTGAGGGGAGCACGGCGGCTCCGAGGCTCGCCCCGTCCCTCCGCTTCCTCACCGATGGGGGGTGGGCGCCGGGGGGCCGCCGATCTTCCCGGTCCGGCCAGCACGTTTCCTGTCCCGATTCCCTCCTGGCAGGCGACACCTCCCCCTTACCGAGGTGTGTTCGGTGACTTCTCCGGCCCTCTGTGCTCCTGACGCTTTGACGGTTTGGGGAGATAGGCACCGTCCCTGTTTTACAGAGGAGGGATCCGCGGCCTTAAAAAGCGGAACACCCGCCTAGGGGTCTCGAGCTTACCGGCTGTCAGAGCGAGGACTCAGCCCGGTTCTGTTGCTCTGTTACAGTCTGAGGTCTGTCCCCATTTACATCTGAGCTGGCCGTCCGGAACGTCCAGAACACGCGGTTTTCGCTGCCCTCCTGTGGTTTTGTGGCTGTGCACTTCCCTCTGTGACCCTCCTTCCCTCACCTGTTCCCCACTAGGGCCCTGCATACTCACATCTGACGGAGTTCGCACCACCCCCGACTCCCATGGTGGACCACCTGGTTGCATCCAACCCTTTTGAGGATGACTTTGGAGCCCCTAAGGTGGGGGGTGCAGCCCCTCCATTCCTGGGCAGTCCTGTCCCCTTTGGAGGCTTCCGTGTACAGGGGGGCATGGCAGGCCAGGTACCCCCAGGCTATGGCACTGGGGGCGGAGGGGGCCCCCAGCCTCTTCGTCGACAGCCCCCCCCTTTTCCTCCCAACCCTATGGGCCCTGCTTTCAACATGCCGCCCCAGGGCCCTGGCTACCCACCCCCAGGCAACATGAACTTTCCTAGCCAGCCCTTCAACCAGCCTCTGGGTCAGAACTTCAGCCCTCCTGGTGGGCAGATGATGCCAGGCCCAGTGGGGGGATTTGGGCCCATGATCTCACCTACCATGGGTCAACCTCCCAGAGGAGAGCTGGGCCCCCCTTCTCTTCCCCAACGCTTTACCCAGCCAGGAGCACCTTTTGGCCCTTCTCCTCTCCAGAGATCTGGTCCGGGGCTCCCCAGCCTGCCCCCCAACACAAATCCCTTCCCTGGCCCAGACCCTGGCTTTCCTGGCCCCGGTGGTGAGGATGGGGGAAAGCCCTTGAATCCACCTGCTCCCACTGCCTTTCCCCAGGAGCCTCACTCAGGCTCCCCAGCTGCTGCTGTGAATGGGAATCAGCCCAGTTTCCCCCCAGATAGCAGTGGGCGGGGTGGGGGGCCCCCAGATGCCAACAGTCTGGCACCCCCCAGCAAGGTGGGTGGGGGCTCGGGGCCTCAGCCTCCCCCGGGCCTGGTGTATCCGTGCGGCGCCTGTCGCAGCGAGGTGAACGATGACCAGGACGCCATCCTGTGTGAGGCTTCCTGCCAGAAGTGGTTCCACCGCGAGTGCACCGGCATGACGGAGAGTGCCTACGGGCTGCTGACCACCGAGGCCTCTGCCGTCTGGGCTTGCGATCTCTGCCTCAAGACCAAGGAGATCCAGTCTGTGTACATCCGCGAGGGTGTGGGGCAGCTGGTGGCTGCTAACGATGGGTGACGCCAGCCCGGGGCGTGGTCTCCAAGTCTGGCTCTCGGTCCTTGTTTCCACTGGCTTCCCGTCCCCGTGGGGCAGAAACACAGTGGCTCCTGGGGCCAGAGAAGGAACCGAGGTGGGCAGGCAGAAGCGCCTGGATCACTCACCCTTCTGGAAACTACACGGACACGTTGAGATCCACAGAGATCCGGGGAACCAAAGCCCGTCTGAGTGTCGTGGCGGCTCCAGTCCTGAAGGCCGAGGGGTGTGGCTGTGAGGGAAGGTGGCTAAAGGAGGATCTGGAGGGCAGGGGCCTCCCCCATGCAGGCCACGGATGCCGGCCAGCCACACCCCTCCCCGTGGCCTTGGTGTTTGGAGTGACCTGTTAAAGGGTTCTGGCTAGAGGAGTGGGTTCCCAGCCCTGCAGAAACCTCGTTGTGGGCCTTAGGAGACAGCTGTAGGGGATCGATGGGGAATCTCCCCTCGCTTCCTCCCAAGACCTACCTAAGTCCTACCCCCGTCAGAGAACCAAATAGCTTGAGAAAGCAGGAGAGCTGTTGGCTGGGGCGGTTTCTTGGTGATTCGGGGCTTCAAGACTGGGTAAGAGACGCTGTCCGGACCTGTGTGTCCCTCATACCAAAGCCACTGGCCCTTTCTCAGCCTCTCTTGGGCTTTTCTCCCAATGACCATATTTTTGCCAAAAATTGGGCTTTGCGGTCTAACGGATCAGGATATTTGAAGTTTAGACTGCCCTGGATCAGGGACCCTGCTCGCCCGGCCCTCCCCGCCTCGCCCGTTTGTTCCGTGGTCCTGGCAGCGCGGCCATGGCGCGCTTTTGGCGTCTGTATTCCTCCGCCTCCCTGGCTCGAAGGAAAGCTTGGACGGGCACAGACCACTTATACCTCATCTGATAGAAGGATCTCTGTCCCCGCGTGGGTAAGGGAGGTGGTGGGCCGGTCACTGCGGTGGTCCTGAGATGCAGTCCAGAGACTGGTGTTTTGCTTCTCTTTCCCTGCCTTTCTGTGTATCTGCTGGGCCCGGGGGGTCTGGCAGTATCCCTTCGTTCCCAGAGGCCGGCACTGGGCTCTGTGTGTTCATATTTTACTTTTTTGCACCGCCTACCAGAGCTGGCCCTGCGCCCACGGAGAAGCCCCTCGCCGCGGTTCCCTGCGGTTCGAGGGCACGTTCCTCGGTGGGGCGGGGAAGGCAGGCACGGTTGTGGCCCGGAGAAGCGCCCCAGGTCCCCTCGGAAGACTTAGCGAGCGTACTGCAGAACGCATTTGCCTGCCCAGGTGGGCAGCAGCGTCGAGGCGGTGGGAAAGAGGGGAGGGGGTTCTGGGCTTCTCTCTTCCAGTGTCTGACCCCCCCCCCCCTTGTGTTGTGTTTGTGGTTCTGTTGCCCTCCATCTGTTGCTATTTTTGTGATGTCTTCCTCCCCTGCCTCCCATCTCTGCCTTTTGTAAGTGGCTTCTGGGGTACGGGGTCTGCTCAATTCTCTCCCTTTCCAGTACTTTTTGGAAGGAAGGGGGGGTGGCAGATATGTGGTGATGGGGTTTTTTTTGTACCGTTGGGTTAATAAAAAGACTTGAAAACGCAGACAAGGACTCCTTGCTCTTTCTGGGCACAAAGGTTGGAGTGAACCGCAAACCCCGGGGGGAAGGCTTGCGGGGGGCGGATGGGTATGTGGCCCAGGGTTCCTGGCAGCGGGACTGGCAGCGAGATTGAGGGCCCCGAGCTGATCTTAGTCGCAGTCCTTAGTCCTTCCTAGTCGAGGAGCCGAGGGACGCCCGAGCGCGCCACCCCTCCCCCTGCGTCCCCGCCCGGAGAACGTGTTTCTTTTCTGGGCACATTCCTGGGCCAGGCGGGCAGCCAGCGCCTCGGGGACGGAGACCAGTGCCGTTCAGTGCTTCTAGGCTCAGCGCTCCCTCCCGCACCCCGGCCGGCGCTCGCGGTCCAGCGGAGCGGGAAGCGGCGGCCCCGGGCTAGCAGACTCCATCGGGGTCGCCTCCGCTCCCCTGTGGCACGAGTAGCCGTGGAACCCTCCCTCGGCACCCGGGCCGGCGGAGAACGGCCGGAGAGCTATTTCCAACCCTCGGCGCGCCGTGTCCCCTCCCCCACCCTGCAGCTGTGTCCGTCCGTCCTAGGGTCGACCTTGCCCCTCGTCCCTGCTGCCTCGGGAGGTGCCGCCCTCCGCCTTCCAGCGGCGGCTCTTCCCCGGAGAAGCTGTCTAGACGCCGGGAAGAGGGGAGGTCGCCCCTCACGCCGCTCGCCCCGGGAGGGGGCGGGGGTCCGGGACCCCAGCAGGCCCCCCTCTCTGCCCGGCCTCCCAACTCCAGATCTTATTGGCCCGAAGTTTCCGCCCCCTCAGGGACGCCGGCCTCCCATTGGCCGGTACCGGTCACGTGGTCCCGCCTCCCTCCCTCCCTCCCTTCGGGGACTGGAAACCCCGGGCGGCAGCAACAGGTCCCGGCGGGTCGCAAGGCGCGGTCAGGTGAGGCCCTACCGGGCTGGGGGTCCCCGGACCCCCGCAGGACACGGACGCGCAGCCGGGCGTGCGCTCCGCCGGAGACCGGGCGCTGCGTGTCGCCGCGGGGCTGGCGCGGGGGGCGCCCCGGGCGTCCGTCCCCGAGACGGAGTTGGCGCTGGGGCCCCGGGCAGGCTCCTGCTGCGCCGCGGTGCCCGCCTTAGAGGGCTGGGGGGCGGCTCCTGGACGCGCCGAGCTGAGCGAGTCGGAGGGGCAAGGCCCCCCTTCAGCTGCGGTTTCCACACCGCAGAAGGGCCGGACGCGCCTGGAAGTGTGTTTGGGCCGGACCCTGCCCGCCTGCGAGTGCGGAGGGGTGGCGGCGGGGAGCGGCGGGGGACTTCCTAATAAGGCCCAGCGACGCTGGCGGGGGAGAGCGGGGCTCCCCGGTGGCGTCTGGGATGAGCTCCGCCGGGGGAGAGAGGTGCCCGAGTGGGAGGCCCCGAGTGCGGGGGTTCCGGACTGTCTCCTCTCGGGTCTCCCGAGCGTCCGTCTTGTTGACCCAGATATCGGGGCTGGTTTCCGTGGAGATGGCGGGTCTGACATCACCCTGGTTGCCATGGCGCCTGGTTCTGGCGGACCGGAGCAGGCTGTACACAGCCAGGGATAAACGGGGACTTCAGCCCAAGCTGCCGGCACTTCCTTCCTGCCACCACCTGTTAGCAGTCACACGCAGCAGCTGGGGACAGGGGACTATGACAGCCCAGTGCGTGGGGGGGCCGCCGCTCTGGGGACGCTGCAAAAGCTGGCCGGGGTGTCCTGGGGATGCTGCTTGTGCCAGGGACGCATGGGCGTGGGGAAGACACCGTGAGTGTCTGTCCCAGCTGTGGATCCCAAGGGGCTGCAGGTCGTTCAGGCTGCGTGGGGGTCTCGCCCTAGCTCAGACAGAAGGGGGCCGAGAGGGGGAGTCCTACTGCCAGGCTTCTTCCCAAGCCCACCTTCCCTTCCCGGGTTTGCTGTCAGCCCTTTCCACTTGCCGACCTTTTGGCCCCACAGGAAACAGCCACTTATCATCTGGAGGACTAGGTCCAAGACTGGGGGCTCGGCTCCTCTGCCCCTCCTGTCTCATGCTAGGTCCTAGCTGCAGCTCCCAGCCGGAGGCGACAGTCCTGGGCCCAAGTGATGATGGGATAGATCTCCCTCCTCTTAGCCGTCTTTGCATCAGGCTTTGGAAGCTGGAGCCACTTCCCAGCCCGCCGGCCAGGGCAGAGTGGATTATCGAACGGTTGGCCCACGGCTCTGCTGTCTGTTGCTTTGCAAACTGTGAAGTCTTTATAACGGAGAGCGACCCTCTCCCCGTGGCCTTCACATGCCCCGAGGTGACACTCTGCCCATCACAGAGCACGGAAAGAATCTGGGAAGGAGAGTCAGCATGACAAGGAGCCTTACTAAGGGTCCCCACGGATGGGTCTGCCGGCTCTTCTCAGGCCTGGCGGCCGTGAGGACCACCGGGGAGGTTTTAAAAAGGACCCAGGCCCAGTTGGGTCAGACTCCCGGGTGATTCTGGCGGGTGCCAGCGCTGGGGGTCCCCGAACCAGACTGCGCGAAGGGCTGAGGCTGGGCAGGAGTCCTGTCTTCTGCGCCCCCATGGGGGAGGGGGTGATGGTGGGAGAGTCTGGGATGGTTATTTTCTCCCTCCTCTCATCAGCTGCCCGTCCTCGGCAAGGTCAAGTTAGCCAGCCTGTGTGGCCTTCATCTTCCCCGACTAACCCGAAGGCCCTGGCCAGGTCACTCCCAGAGCCTCTCCGGGCATGTGTTTTGACCTTTTGGAGTGGCCCTGCTGGTCTGTGGGAAAGGGGACCTTCTCTGTGGCTGTGGGTAGGTTTTGATGGGCAAGGCTGGTACTGCCCAGAACAGTGGAGGTTAGGGTTAGAAGGGTTGGTTCTGGAAGCTGCTGCCCAGCCCTGGGGACCCGGCCCAGACTGCCCTCTGCATCCTGCCTTTGCCGAAGGGAACTGGCGTCCTGAAGAGCGCTTTTCTCTGCAGGTGGCGGCGGCAGCTTCGGGGACGCCAGCAAGCATGGCTTCCTGCCCAGACTCTGACAACAGCTGGGTGCTGGCTGGCTCCGAGGTAGGGAGAGCAGGCCTGGGAACCCACAGAAGAGAGGTGCTGGCAGGCCTGGGCTGCTCCCTGGGTCTGTGCCCTTCCTTGGTGCCCACGGTCACCTGTGTCACCTCCTTCAGGCTGCCAGGGGAGGGGACTCCAGGGCCAGGAGGACAGAGATGGGGCCCCAGGAGTCAAGTGGTGGGGCTTGGACTGGGCCTTGAAAGAAGGGTACCATGGGGTCAGCTGCAAGAAGTAGGGGGCTGGTGTGAGCAGAGGGCCTGGGGCAACAACAGGAAAGCCATTTTGGGGGAGACTGAGGCAGTCCATGGAGTGAGGTGGAGATGTAGGCTAGATTGTGCTGGAATGAAGCAGGGGGCAGAGCCTGGGAACCTCTACAGACCCAGGCACACGGTTGTCTTCCTGAGGGGTGGGTCATGGAACGGCTTTGGGTCAGAGGGACTTGGATGGTCATTGCCCTGAACAGAGCCCCCCCCCTCCCCCCTGGGTGAGGTGAAGAGGGGACTGTTCTGAACATCTGCAGCACAGCTGGCGGCTGTGGACGCCTGTGTCCCCAAAGCCACTGAGAAGAGAGAAGGGCGTCATCAAGGGTCCCAGCCCTGGCTACTTGGTGTGTCAGGCCCTGCTGGAAGGGGCGGAGGGGACAAGGGGCAGAGGGGAGGGAGGAGGCTGGGCTCCGGGAGCTGCTGGGCCAGGACACAGGGCCTGGGGCACAGCGGGGGAGGAGAGGGGCGGACCCTGTCATCTGTCCGATGCACTTGCCTCCTGTTGGGTATCTTTGTTAATCGAGGGGCATTTACCTCCGGGTCCTCCCTCGTAGCAGCGGGGGCGTGGCTCCTGATGTGCCTGGCAGGCCGTGAGAGAAGACTGGTTTGAAAATTGCCAAGAACGTACTCAGATGGAGAACAGATCTCGGAGGGGTGGCGGAAGCTTGGGCAGGGGAGCGGTTGGCAAGCTGCCGAGCAGGGGTGTGCAGGGAGGGGAGCGGGGGTGGGGCTGGGGCGGGGCTGCAGGAGAGGGCTGTGTGGGGCAGAGGGAGAAGCCTGAGAGATGACCTAGACCCGGTGGTGTGAGCAGCTGCAGAGAAGCCCGATGGGGGCGTGTGGTGACCCTTAGTCCCCAGGGGGCCGTCTTCCGCCTCCCGCCAGTCTCCAGGTTTCATTTGTGGGGAGGCCGGAGACCCAGGCTTCAGCTGGCTTCTTTGGGAGGGCGGGGGGCACCTGATGTGTGTGTGTGTGTGTGTGTGTGTGAGAGAGAGAGAGATGTGGGGGCACGTCCCAGCCCCTCCCCTCCCCACCAGCTTGCCTCTGCTCACGGCGGAGGTTTTTGTGAGATGTGGGTGGGGGTCGCTGAGCGGTGTGGCAGGGTCCGGAGACCCCCAGCAGAGCCCCGCGCCCCCCCCCCCCCCACCCCGCCATGGCCCTGGATCTGTGCTCTGCAGTGGCCTTCTGCCTGTGCCCCTTCCCCAGAGCCTGCCCGTGGAGACCCTGGGCCCGGAATCCGCGGCAGACACCGAATCAGCGCGAGCTCCCCGGGCACTCGGGAGCCCCTCCAAGGCGGCTGCGGAAGAGTCCACTGGAGCTGAGGAGGGAGGAGGTAACCGGGCTCCCCTGCGGGCGGGGGTCCCATTCCCTCAGGGGAAGGGCGTTGGTTCGTCTGATTTCCGGGGTTAGTGGTGGTCTGAAGCCTTCCTGCCCCCACCCGGCCTGGCGTGTTCCTGCCCCTCCAGCTCTGCAGGGCCTGCGGCAGCCCCAGGGCTGTGTAGGGAGTTCACTTGGGGGGCGGTGGCGTGTCTCCTGGACTTTTTCTTCCACCACAGAGACCGAGACCGTCTTCCGGTCTGGGGAAAGCTCCCAGTCTGGGCCCATTCTGCCAGCGAAGACTGCGGCCGAGGTGAGGACCCTCATCGGGTTGGGGGGCGGTGGGTACGGTCCAGAGTGCTTATGGCCCTGTCTGCTCAGGGGGACCAGGAAGGCGATGGCTGTGCTGGGGGGCCCCCTGGCCTCGGAGACACGCCGGTCCAGGGAGACTCGGACGAGGGCCCTGGGGTGGCAGGCCTGGGACTGGACACAGAGGACTCGGAGGGTCAGAGCCCCCCAGGAAACCTGCCTTCATCGCCCAACATAGGTGAGATGTGCCCCTCTTTACTCTCCTTCTGGAAGGAACGAGCAGGCTCCGGGGAGGGAGTGCTCACTGGAGGGCTCGCCGCCGAGCAGGGCTGTGGTCCGGGCCCTGGCACTGAGCAGCTGGGGGTCTCCTTACGCTGTGTCTGAGACTCCTCCTCCTTACCCCCGAGGACGCCGAGGCTCAGAGAGGTTACGTGATGCAGCCAAGGTCACGTAGCAGGGAAGTGGCAGGGCCCGGGTCTTCCCCTCGTCCGGGGCTGCTTCTCTTCCAGCCCCTTGGTTCAGCTCTCGCCCCCCATGAGTCTCCATCCTGTGTCCAGAGATGAGAGAGGGAGGGAGCTGCATGGCCTGGGCAAGAGAGGCTGCAGGCTGTCTTGTCTGAGCCAAATGCAAGTCAGACCAAGAGAGCAGGAGGCTGAGGTGGGATCACTGTGCACCCTCAGGGGGGAGGGGGTTTAGTCCCGGAACGGGTGGAGGGAAGGGCTGAGGGGAGCACTGCTGGGGAGGGGTTCACACTGGAGGGGATGTTCCAGGCTCTGGGTCGGTAGGGTTGGAGGAACAGAAGGTTCCAGGCCAAGGCTGTAGCATCCACTGTGGGATGAGGCCATCTGTCCTGTGCTAAGGAGATGGGGCCCAGGACAGCGTGTGTGACTCTGAAGGGTGACAGGTAGAGGGAGAGGCCGGGGCCCTGGAGGGGACAAGTGCAAAGACCAGGGGCGGGCAGATTCGAGGCACGTGATGCTGAATTATCTGGTTGTGGGGCGCGCGCAGGGGGTGGGGCGCAGGCAGCCGGATGGCAGCAGGGGTGCTTCTCCGAACGGGCGCGGGGTGCGCTGGGCCCCCAAAGAGACCAGCGTGGAGGGCAGTGCGCTGAGAGTTTGGTCCCTGGGGGGCGGCAGGCAGGAGTGGCTGGCCGGTCAGTCGTACAGGTCAGGGGCTACAGACTGGGGAGCGTGGGGGTGACATGGTGCGGTGGGGTGGCCGGTCCCCCGAGCACCCTCACCGTCAGGCCAGGAAGAGCGGGGCGGCCCCCGAGCTGTGAGGGAGTTGGTGGGAGGCTCGTGTGGGCAGAAGGAGGCTGCGCCATGCAGAGTGGCTCCCTGGGTTTGCAGACGGAAGGGCCCGTGTCCCGCTCTCGGCTGCCCAGGTGCACGGGGACCCGGGGTCCCCACGTGTCCTTGTGGGTGGCCTCGGCCCGTGTCCTGTTCTCCGGTTGCCTCCCTGCCTCATCCCGGTCCCTTCCTCCAGCTCGGCCCAGGGAGGAGGCCCGAGGCTCCAGCAGCGAGGACGACACCGAAGTGGACGTGGAAGGTCTGCGGAGACGGCGGGGGCGGGGCCGGGAGCCTCGCGCTGCTCAGCCCGCGGGGCCCCTGCGCGAGGGCCAGGCCGGAGGCGAGGGTGCGGCCTGGGAGCTGGGCGTCTCCCTCAACGTGTGTGTCCTTGGGGCCCTGGTGATGCTGGGGCTAGGAACCCTCCTCTTCTCCGGTGAGTGGGACCTCACCTGCGGGCTCCTGGGGCCCCGTCTGGCCTCCCCGTCGCCCCCGTCCCCTCACCAAGCTCTCCGTGTCTGTTCTCAGGTGCCCTGACAGAGTCAGACAGTGGTGAGTGGGGACGGGGCCTGGCTTGTCCGAGGGAGGCCTGAGGGAGGCTGCGGGGGGCAGTCAGTGACCCTTGGGCTGTTGGTGCTGATCCTGGGCCCCTTCCCTGCCGGCCCTCTCAGCCGTGGGCTCCAGGTCCGGGGCAGGAGGGCACGCACACGTGTGTGTATGTGAGAGTGGGCGGGAGGGGGTGTCTGGTGTACGCAGAGGCCAATTCTGGATGTGGCTTTCCTGCAGGGCCCGCGGAGGAAGTAGACCTGCAGGTCTTCCCGGACACGGGGCTGGACACGGAGGTGCGGGACTCCGCAGGGCATGGGCAGGTCGGCTTCCGGGGCCCAGAGCTAAGCAGGGCCTGCCAGGGAGACCACAGGCCATGGGGCAGGAGGGTCATTGTCTGCCTTGCCCTCAGGATGGGGCCCCGGGACCGGCGGACAGCATTCCCAGCCTACAGAGCATGGGGGCACTGCTGGACAGGCTCGCCAAGGAGAACCAGGATGTGCGGCTGCTGCAGGCCCGGCTGCAGGTTCGTGCGCAGGGCCCTCCCCCGGCCAGGGGCTGACCGTCTTCCCTCGGAGGAAGTCGTCTTTGTTACCCGCACCTTCCAACCGGAGAGTCTCATCCCTCCTGCTGCCCGGGCCCAGGCCGCATGCCTGGCAGCCCCCTTGGAGGTGGTGCTGCTTTGTTCGGAGCCATGGCAGCACCTGCGGGGACTCAGAGGGAAGGCTGAGCGGCCATCAGTTAATAGTGTCTGTTCTGGGTGGGGGAGGCGGGTCTCAGAAGGCTGATGGCAGGTGGGTCGAAGAGGGTCCTTCTAGAAGGATACGGAAGCGGAGGTCCGGGACAGGATCTGGGGACGCAGGCTCTGGTGCGGGTTGTGGCCGGCGGAGAGGAGGATCGAAGCCTCTGAGTGGCCACGCTCCTGGAGTGGATGGGGGGCGGCCCTGACGGGACCCCCCTGTGGCCCTGTCCACTCTAGGCCCAGAAGGAGGAGCTCCAGAGCCTCATGCCACAGCCCCGGGAGCTGGAGGAGGAGAACGCTGAGCTGCGGGGGGCCCTGCGGCGGGGCGAGGCGGCCCAGCGGGCCCTCGAGGCAGAGCTGCAGCAGCTGCGGGCCCGGCTGCAGGGGCTGGAGGGCGACTGCCTCCGCGGCCCAGATGGGGTGTGCCTCAGCTGGGGCCCAGGCTCTGCGCCAGCCGGGGCCACCGAGCAGCGAGGCCCCGGGGAGCGGGAGCGGGAGCCGGGCGCCGGCTTCCTGCAGCAGAAGCAGCGGCTGGAGGCCGAGGCCCAGGCGTTCCGGCGGGAGCTGGAGAGACAGCGGGAGCTGCTGGGGTCCGTGCGGCGGGACCTGGAGCAGAGCTTGAGGGACGTGGGCCGCGGGGACCCGGCGCGTGCGGGCCTGACCGCGCTGGGCCACAGACTGGCCCGGAAGCTACAGGACCTGGAGAAATGGGGCCAGCACGCGGGGGTCCCTGCCAATGCCTCCGAGGCCCGCTTCCAGAGCTCCAGGGAAGGGGGCGGAAAGGAGAAGTGGCGGGATGGGCGGGGGGCCCGGAGCACCGAGCCCTGGAAGCACAGGAAGGACGGCCGCGAGGGAAGGAAGAGCTGGGGGGACGAGGAGGACAGGGAGGCCGCGGGGAGGGCCGAGGAGCGGGGCAGGAGGAAGGACGGCCAGCGGCAGGGCCCCGGGGCGCCCCCGAGGAGGAGTGGGGGCCTGTACCCCCCCGCGGGGCGGCAGGAGCACCTTCCGTGGAAGGAGGGGGCTAAAGGCCGGCGGGACCCCCTGGGCCTGTGGGCAGAGCTGTCGAGGCACAAGTACCGGCCGCCCCAGGGCTGCTCGGGTGTGCCTGAGTGTGCCCGGCAGGAGGGCCTGGCCTTCGGTGTGGAGCTGGCCCCGGTGCGGCAGGAGGAGCTGGCCTCCCTGCTGAGGACTTACCTGGCTCGGCTGCCCTGGGCTGGCCCCCTGACCGAGCAGCTGCCCCTCTCACCTGCTTACTTCAGCGAGGACGGCATCTTCCGCCACGACCGCCTCCGCTTCCGGGACTTTGTGGATGCCTTGGAGGACAGCCTGGAGGAGGTGGCTGTGAGGCAGACGGGGGATGACGATGAGGTGGATGACTTTGAGCGTTTCATCATCAGCCACTTCTTTGGAGACGCAGCGCTGAAGAAGAGGTGGGCGGCCGGGCCCAGGGGAGGGGGACAGGGTGTCTGAAGGAGCAGGGGCCCTGAGGAGGGGTCTTCATTGGAGCCGCTTTTAGTTTGTAGCTGGCTACCCATGGGGCGGCGTCCACAGACTTGCCTGCCTTCCGGGAGGTCGGGAGCCGCCCAAGCTCAGCCCATAGTGGTCTGGGCGGCCCCTCTTGGGCTGGGGAGACTTTTCCTCCGGGGTGTTCTGTCCTGTTCTGTTCTTGCCTTCCTGGCGCCCTGACTTCACGCAGAGGTAGCCTTCTGGCTCCTGTGTTGGCTGTCTCCAGAGGAACAGGGTCCCGCTCTGTCTCACTGTGTGGCCTCATCCTCTAAAGCTGTCTTCCTGCCCCCACCCCGTGTCTCCCGACAGGTCTGGGAAGAAGGAGAGGCCCTTGCGGAGCCCAGGGAGGGGCTGAGGCCTGGCGTCCCCTGGTCCCAGGGACCACGCTCTCCTCTGGCTCCAAGGGGAGCAGAATCACTCAGCACTGAGGCCACTTCTGCAGGAGAAGGCCTTAGCTGGCTTGGCCTTGCTGTCTATGCAAATGTGTGCAAATGCGGGGGCGTGACAGCCCGAGCAGGTGGGGGGGTGTGTGTGACCGAATGCTCATTCTGCAGCCACAGCTTTTACCCTTGCGCGTGTGCCCCCCACAGCGGGCCCCCTGGCTCCATGCACAGACCCCAGTCCCCGGGATGGGGGCCCAGCACTAGGGCTTTCCCTGGAGTGTCGTTAGACTTGAAGCAGCCACCCCGGGGGCGGGGGGTGGAGTCCCCTCTTTACCTGTGCTGCTCACGTGGCAGCACCTCCCGTGCGCACTGTAGGAGCTGCGGGTGGGGGTGGTGTCCGAGCACAGGGGCCCCGCACCCGCCTTGTCCCCCACGCCACCCTCCCAGCCACCCCGGGACCGGGGCTGGAACTCCCCATTTCTGCTCGCAGCCTTGGGGCCCCTGCGAGATGGAGAAGATGACCATGGGTTTCGGGGTGTGAGCCTGCGGCTGTTTGATCTCGGGCCGGCTCATTCCGGGGAGCCTTGGGTTTCCGAGGCTCAAAACGGGCCTGGACGGCCGCGGAGAGACTAAATAAAGCGGCGGAAGCTCGATGCCTGCTCCGTGTCCTGCGCGCCGAAGCGGTCCGTCTCCGGGGCTCGGAGGAGGGGGCGCGGGGGCGCGGGGTGGCCGCTAGGTGGCGCCCCGGCTCCGGGTTGGGCGCAGACCCCGCCGGCCCCGCCGCGGGCGGCCGCTCCCGCAGACCCAGGCCGCAGACCCAGGCCGCAGACCCCGCTGGGCTCGTCCATCCTGGCGGGGCTCCTTGATTGCCCTGGACATGCCCCGCGCGCGCGTGTAGGGGCAGAATGACGCGGTGTGGCCGCGGGCAGGGGAGAGCGCACGTCCAGGCGGGGCTGGGGTGGACGGCGGGAGTTGGGGGGCGGGGCCGCGTAGTGAGGTCTGGGGGGTGTGGGGCGGTGGAAGGCCGGCGTCGGTGGAGCCTTCTGGGTCAGGAGGGACTCGAGGAAGTCCCCCGGCCTCGGCAGGGGGTCAGTGACTGGGGCCCGGGTCTTCAGGAAACGGGCCTTCTGGAGGGGCCTTGGGAGGATGCTGGCTAGGCTGGCCCAAGGCCTGGATTGGGACCCCCAGGAGGAGGTCTGTGTTCGCCTGTTCGAGTCCCCCGTCTTCCGCAGGTGCTCAGAGTCTGCGCGGGCTCCAGTCGGCCAGTCAGCTTGGGTTTCCGGGGCTGGGATTCCGGCCAGAAGGGAGGCCACTTTCCTCATCCTGGGGAGGGGGCACAGCCTGGCCTCCTCAGGTCCTCCTGGGCCGGTTCCTTCATCTGCATGACAAAGTCAGGGAGGCTGGGAAGAGCCCCCAAGCCCCGCTTCTTACCGGCTCCTTAGGGAGTGGCCGTGCTGAGCTGGCCATCTCAGGGACTGTCCAGTCAGTGCGACAAGGAGAGCCATGAACCCAAGGGGTCTGCCGGGGAGCCCAGGACAGCAGGGCCAGTGGCCGCTGGCTATCCCGTCCCTGGGCTGACCTGGGTAGGTGATGCTCACAGCATAGGTCATAGGTCAGCAGGCCCCTGTCAGCCCCCAGCCCGTGCACCCGCGGCAGCACTGGGAACCAGCGAACCCCGGATCCAGGTCTGCAAGTGAATGTGGGCCAAGGGAGGGTAGAGCTGGGTGGCAGCACTCCCCACCCCAACACACACACACATACACACACACTTCCACACTCATTCACACACACCGATAATCTGTCCTGAGGGCGGGGGGGGGGCGCCCTGGGGACAGGCCCACTGGACTCTGCTGCCCAGCCCTGCTTGGCCTTCCAGACTCTGGCCTGGACCTTCCCGTTTAAGTGTTTGGCTTTTCTGCCTTTTCTCTAAGAAACCCCCAAATCAGAGCTTGGCTCCAGGGCCGGGGGGCAACTTGGGGGAGTTACTCAAGTCGGGGGTGTCTCTCTTGGGTCTTCTGCTCTCAGTAGAAACATTCTACTTCCTTTGGCCTATCCCCATGTCCCTCTGTCCCCCGGTCTGACCTCCCTCTCCCTGTTCCTCACTGTCCAGCCTCGCTCCTTCCTGGGCTCCCCGAGTTCCTGCCCCTCCCCGGGGGCCCTCAGCCTGGCCTTCCCTCGCCAGTGCCCCCTCTGGCCCTTACCACCCTTGGGATCTCCCCGTCTCTGCCTGCCGCCCCAGGTCCCCAGGCCCCAGTCTCTCCCTACTGCCTCCCACTCCCACCCCTCCTAGGGGATGGGGGGTGCATGTGAGACTGTGGTGGTGAGTGGACTTTGGGCCTGTATAACCCCCATGAGCTCCTTGAAGGTCAAAGCCATGTGTTCCCCCTGAGAACCTCTCCCAGCCACCCCCCGCCCCGCCCCCATGGGCCCAACCCTGGCCTGGCTGGCTGTCACCTTGGGAACCTGCCAGGGTCACCTTGATGCAGGGATGTCCCCCCATCAGGCTTGTTCTGGGCCACAAGTGTTCCTGGCCCTTTCACACGTCACCTTCTTTGCGGGTCAGGTAGGGATGCTGCAGGGTGGCCGCTGGGCCTAAACCCAAACAGCAACAGGGCCCTCCCTCCCAGCTGACCCCTCAGCTGTCTGAGCCACAGAAGCCCCTGTTCACCTGCTTTCCTGCACAGCTGTCTGAGCCCTCTGCCCCCAGCCTCGTGGAAGGTCATGGCCCATCTCTCTGGTAAGCCTTGGCTGCCGCAGTAGGCCCTGCCCCAGTCACTGGTTCTTTACTCCGGGCCACATGGAGGCCCAGACCGCCCAGGTCTCTCCTAACTAGTCCTTGGGGCAGAGCAGGCTCTGAGGTCAGAACACCGAGGCGCCCCCACCCCCCAACCTGTGGGCCTCCAGTGAGGAGCTCCTCCCTGCTTTGGGGCTCAGCTTTCCCAGCAGTAAAGCGGAGACTGTGAGTAACACCCCAGAGGTTGTCCCAAGGGGGAAATCAGTCACTACAGACAAGCAGGAAACGGTTCAAACAGTAGCCATCACAAAGAGTCATTTTCTTGGTTTAGCCAAGCTCTAAGCGGGGAGCTGGGGGCTCTGAGAGGAGAAAGGGCTGGTTCCCGAAACACAGGGAGGAGCCGGCCGGTGGGAGGAGCTCTTGCCTCCAGCTTCGCGCGCCCCGCTGTGCAGACCCAGGCCCTGAGGCTAGCCCGATTAGTCCGACAAGCAGAACCGCACCGCTCCACCTGGTCCTCTGCACCCGCCACCGGGAGGACTTGGCCTAGCGACCAGGAGGAACTGGGAGGGATTACAGGATTTGCGACGGGGGAGGGGTCCTCAAACCCGACAGCGGTCAGGCCCGAGGGAGGGGGAAAGCCCTCTGGCCGGATGGCTAAGGGGACGGGTCAGGATTCTCCCCCCACAGACCCACAGCAAGGCTGCCGGAGGAGCTTTGGGGGGGGGGGGAGGTTGCTACCGAGGGCACTGGGGCAGGATGCCTGTGTGAGGGAAGGTGTGCTCGGGCCTGCGTGCGGGCCGCCAGGACAGAAGGGACCAGCTGAGAAACTGGGAAGTGTCTGCCAACAGCCCAGGAGCGAGGTGACACGGGCCTGACTTGGAGCATGCGACGGACTGGACGAGCCTTGAGTGGGCCCAGGCCGGGGCACCTGCGGGGGGGGGTCAAGGACTCCAGCTTTCCGGCCTTGGGACAGGTGGGTGACCATGCTCCCCTGCACCCCTGCAGCGCTGGGAAAGGAGGTGCTGGTGTTGCAGTGGGGCGGAGAGGAGAGGGCAGCGGGGCTGGACTCCACAGGATGAGGGCGAGGGAGAGCGCTGGCCTCTGGGCTTGTCACCCACGACTCCAGACACGTGGGTGCCCCCCTCCCCGTTCCCTCCAAGGCAGGGCCCCGCTGGAGAAGTCAGACGCTTAACCTTACAGAGCCCAAGGGGAGTGACCTCCAAGGTCGGCTCTGAGACCCTGGCCACCATCAGAGGGACAGCTGTCAGGTTGGCGCAGGGCAGGCGGGAACTGAAACCAGGTGCCATGGAGAGGTAAGCAACAGCCCCATTTGGAAGGCCGCGCACCCATGGGCCACACAGACTTCATGCTTGCCTCTGGAAGGGGGCCTCGGGCCGTCACTGAGGCAGCCCGTGGCTGGGGGGGGGGGGGGGGGGCAGGGGCAGAAACCTTGGCATGAGGGCTTCCCGGCAACAGGATGCCCCCCTCGTTCCCCCTCGAGTGCATGGCTGTGGGCGCAGCAGGTCCCGGGGGCCCCAGGCTGGCGTCACCGCTGTGTTTGGGAAGCGAGAGTGGGGTGCTGGGGAGGAACGGGGGAGGCAGCTCCGGGGTGCTCGAGCCACACAGACCCAGCTCCTCTGCTCATGGCTCCCGACTGAGGCCCGTCGGCCCGACCCCTAAATAAAATAAAAGCGAGCTTCTAGAAGACCATGCAATGAAATCAAAAAAGGACTCTTTCGTGGCTGTGGGGTCAGTTCCCCACCTCCAAAGCTGAAATCAGTGCATAATCACCTAACAGAAGGACAAAAATGATTCTCTCAATCGTAAATCTTTAAAAATGTCTTGTTTAGGGGTGCCGGGGCGGCTTGGCGGGTGAAGCATCCGCCTTCGGCTCAGGTTGTGATCCCACGGTCCTGGGATGGAGCCCCACGGGTCTCCCTCTGTCTCTGCCTGCACTCTCTCCCTCCCTCTTTTTCGGTGTCAAATAAATAAATACAATCTTAAAAAAATATGGTCTGCCTTCTTAGTGAGGGGTGACTCCCAGATGTAAGGGTGTTGTCATCGGAGGCGGGCCCTGGCCTCTTCAAGCCTCGTCTTCCGGAACCTGCAGGAGGCTGCGTGGGCTGGCGTCCATCCAGAACTCGGGCTGTGCCTTCCGGGCTCATGCTGCGTCTGCCTGACAATCCCGGTGGTCCCCTCTTCCCCGCCTCACCCTCCCCAGCCCCCAGCTGGTAAACCAGGCCTCCTACCCTAAGAGGAAGGCCTCACGTTTGTGCAGAACTGCACAGCTCGCAAACGCTTTTCACGCACACTAACGTATGTGAGTTCTCTTGGTGGTGGCGGGAAGGACGGGTTGGTGTGGCGAGGCCCGAATTTCAAGGGCTGTTGGTGTCTCTGCGAGGAAAGCACCGCTTTGGGGACTAGGTGAGTGAGCAGCCCTAGAGAGCAGGGCGGCTCCGTGGGGGACAGAGCAGGCTGACCGGCTTCGGGGGACAAGGCCCAGCGTGTTCCAGGGGAGCCCGTGTCTGAGGCGAGGAGGAGGAAGAACCCTCTGGCCACCTGAGGTCAAGGGTCACCCTGCCTGCAATGAGGCCTCGGAGCCGAGGGCCAAGCTGCAGTGACGGAAGGAGTGCGGGGACTGCAGGCTGCCCGCACTGACCAGGGAAAAGGCCGCCCAGCCGGGTGGTTACGAGCCTTGCAGGAGCTGGAGTTTTCCGACTTGGGAAGGAGGGAGGCCTCCGACCCGAAGTCTGTGCTGCGGTAGGAGGGCTGGGGGCGGATAAACCCTCCATCTGAGAGGGCAGCGGGGGGGGGGGGGGGGG